>NW_026775511.1:0-1000 GCF_963259705.1 Myotis daubentonii | reverse complement strand
GTCTCCCATGCGGGTTGCCCCTCCCCCTGCCGCTCCCCCCCCCCCCCCCCCAGCCCACTTCTCCATGGGGCCTGGGCCGTGTGTCACATGAGCTGCTGTGCAGGACAAGGGAAGGGTTCCTTCCCAAGCTTCTTGGTTTGGGAACTGAGCTCAGCGTGGAGCCTGGGTGAGGCTGCCCAGCCTCTCCTGAAGCCTCTGGATGGTGGACGGAGCAGGTGCATTGGCTGGTAGCTCTTTGCTCCACATTCTTTTTGCCATGAGTATGTGAGTGCCCTGGGGCTATGTCCAGAGAGGAAGACAGAGGGGGGGTGAAATCTCCGCTTACACCCCTCTCTCCACAGAGCTTCTTGTGGCCATCGTGGGTCACGCAGACCTCTGCTATCCCAGTCTCTGAAGTGGTGTTGTTACCGTATCGTTTGCTCAAACATGGCGCTACGCTCTAATTTGGACTGTTCTGTTCATATGTGGTAAGCCTTTCCTCTAAGTGGCTAAAGAGTGATCTCTCTCCAAGGGTGTCTCCCATTACAAAAAGGGCCTCCTGCAGACCCCCACATTTTAACCCTGTTGTGGGCTGACTTGTGTCTTCCAAAGTTGAAATCCTTATCATTGATAACTGTGAATATGACCTTATTTGGAAATATTTATTTTACTTAAATGTTTTTTATTGATTTTTAGAGAGAGAGGAAGGGAGAGAGATAGATAGAAAACATTGATGAGAGAGAAACATCATTGATTGGCTGCCTTCTGCACACCCCCTATTAGGGATCAAGCCTGAAACCTGGGCATGTGTCCCGACTGGGAACCAAACTGATGACCTCTTGGGTTCATGGGGTCAACACTCAACCACTGAACCACATTGGCCTGGCCTTTTATTTCCTTTTTTCCCTTAAAAAATTATTTTTAATTATAGCCGACATAACAATGTTATATTAGTTTTTAGGTGTACAACATAGTGAGTCCACATTTATATGCCTCACAAAGTGCTCCCCTCAATGAGTCT
>NW_026775510.1:0-73000 GCF_963259705.1 Myotis daubentonii | reverse complement strand
AGTACTTACTTGTTACAAAACCCTCTAATTGTGGTAAAACTCTTAAAATACGCAATTAGAGTTTCCAGAAATGATTATAAACTTGTAAGAAACCCTGGAAATAAAAGTAAATGGATTCGTACTACATTTCCTGCCGTTTTTTAACCCCAGACATTACCAGTGGAAAGCTGGTAAATGACTAGAAAACTGATAATATTTACAACTCGGGGCACTTTAGGGAGCGTTTTCACTTAAATTTGTTATCAAATGTTAGGAATTCATGTTTATACAGCCCAAAATTTTTGTAGAAAGTCTGTAAGGAATGACTATACTGCCTATGTTTACAATTGAGGTTGAACTTCTGTGGCGTCTTTTGTGTGAATCAGTTAAAATCCTTACGGTTCCAGGACTTACTTGTTACAAAACTCTCTAATTGTGGTAAAACTCTTAAAATACGCAATTAGAGTTTCCAGAAATGATTATGTACTTGTAAGAAACGCTTGAAATAAAAGTAAATGGATTCTTACTACATTTCCTGCCGTTCTTTAATCCCAGACATTGCCAGTGGAAAGCTGGTAAATGACCAGAAAACTGATAGTATTTACAACTCCGGGCACTTTAGGGAGCGTTTTCACTTGAATTTGCTTTCAAATGTTAGGAATTCATGTTTATACACCTCCAAATTTCTGTAGAAAGTCTGTAAGGAATCACTATACTGCCTATGTTTACAATTGAGGCCGAACTTCTCTGGCGTCTTTTGTGTGAATCAGTTAAAATCCTTACGGTTCCAGTACTTACTTGTTACAAAACCCTCTAATTGTGGTAAAACTCTTAAAATACGCAATTAGAGTTTCCCGAAATGATTATAAACTTGTAAAAACCCTGGAAATAAAAGTAAATGGATTCGTACTACATTTCCTGCCGTTTTTTAATCCCAGACATTACCAGTGGAAAGCTGGTAAATGACTAGAAAACTGATAATATTTACAACTCGGGACACTTTAGGGAGCGTTTTCACTTAAATTTGTTATCAAATGTTAGGAATTCATGTTTATACAGCCCAAAATTTTTGTAGAAAGTCTGTAAGGAATGACTATACTGCCTATGTTTACAATTGAGGCTGAACTTCTCTGGCGTCTTTTGTGTGAATCAGTTAAAATCCTTACGGTTCCAGGACTTACTTGTTACAAAACTCTCTAATTGTGGTAAAACTCTTAAAATACACACTTAGAGTTTCCAGAAATGATTATAAACTTGTAAGAAACCCTGGAAATAAAAGTAAATGGATTCTTACTACATTTCCTGCCGTTTTTTAATCCCAGACATTGCCAGTGGAAAGCTGGTAAATGACCAGAAAACTGATAATATTTACAACTCCGGGCACTTTAGGGAGCGTTTTCACTTGAATTTGCTTTCAAATGTTAGGAATTCATGTTTATACACCTCCAAATTTCTGTAGAAAGTCTGTAAGGAATCACTATACTGCCTATGTTTACAATTGAGGCCGAACTTCTCTGGCGTCTTTTGTGTGAATCAGTTAAAATCCTTACGGTTCCAGTACTTACTTGTTACAAAACCCTCTAATTGTGGTAAAACTCTTAAAATACGCAATTAGAGTTTCCAGAAATGATTATAAACTTGTAAAAACCCTGGAAATAAAAGTAAATGGATTCGTACTACATTTCCTGCCGTTTTTTAATCCCAGACATTACCAGTGGAAAGCTGGTAAATGACTAGAAAACTGATAATATTTACAACTCGGGACACTTTAGGGAGCGTTTTCACTTAAATTTGTTATCAAATGTTAGGAATTCATGTTTATACAGCCCAAAATTTTTGTAGAAAGTCTGTAAGGAATGACTATACTGCCTATGTTTACAATTGAGGCTGAACTTCTCTGGCGTCTTTTGTGTGAATCAGTTAAAATCCTTACGGTTCCAGGACTTACTTGTTACAAAACTCTCTAATTGTGGTAAAACTCTTAAAATACACACTTAGAGTTTCCAGAAATGATTATAAACTTGTAAGAAACCCTGGAAATAAAAGTAAATGGATTCGTACTACATTTCCTGCCGTTTTTTAATCCCAGACATTACCAGTGGAAAGCTGGTAAATGACTAGAAAACTGATAATATTTACAACTCCGGGCACTTTAGGGAGCGTTTTCACTTAAATTTGTTATCAAATGTTAGGAATTCATGTTTATACAGCCCAAAATTTTTGTAGAAAGTCTGTAAGGAATGACTATACTGCCTATGTTTACAATTGAGGCCGAACTTCTCTGGCGTCTTTTGTGTGAATCAGTTAAAATCCTTACGGTTCCAGTACTTACTTGTTACAAAACTCTCTAATTGTGGTAAAACTCTTAAAAATACGCAATTAGAGTTTCCAGGAATGATTATGTACTTGTAAGAAACGCTTGAAATAAAAGTAAATGGATTCTTACTACATTTCCTGCCGTTTTTTAATCCCAGACATTGCCAGTGGAAAGCTGGTAAATGACCAGAAAACTGATAATATTTACAACTCCGGACACTTTAGGAAGCGTTTTCACTTGAATTTGCTTTCAAATGTTAGGAATTCATGTTTATACACCTCAAAATTTCTGTAGAAAGTCTGTAAGGAATCACTATACTGCCTATGTTTACAATTGAGGCCGAACTTCTCTGGCGTCTTTTGTGTGAATCAGTTAAAATCCTTACGGTTCCAGTACTTACTTGTTACAAAACCCTCTAATTGTGGTAAAACTCTTAAAATACGCAATTAGAGTTTCCAGAAATGATTATAAACTTGTAAAAACCCTGGAAATAAAAGTAAATGGATTCGTACTACATTTCCTGCCGTTTTTTAATCCCAGACATTACCAGTGGAAAGCTGGTAAATGACTAGAAAACTGATAATATTTACAACACCGGGCACTTTAGGGAGCGTTTTCACTTAAATTTATTATCAAATGTTAGGAATTCATGTTTATACAGCCCAAAATTTTTGTAGAAAGTCTGTAAGGAATGACTATACTGCCTATGTTTACAATTGAGGCTGAACTTCTCTGGCGTCTTTTGTGTGAATCAGTTAAAATCCTTACGGTTCCAGGACTTACTTGTTACAAAACTCTCTAATTGTGGTAAAACTCTTAAAATACACACTTAGAGTTTCCAGAAATGATTATAAACTTGTAAGAAACCCTGGAAATAAAAGTAAATGGATTCGTACTACATTTCCTGCCGTTTTTTAATCCCAGACATTACCAGTGGAAAGCTGGTAAATGACTAGAAAACTGATAATATTTACAACTCCGGGCACTTTAGGGAGCGTTTTCACTTAAATTTGTTATCAAATGTTAGGAATTCATGTTTATACAGCCCAAAATTTTTGTAGAAAGTCTGTAAGGAATGACTATACTGCCTATGTTTACAATTGAGGCCGAACTTCTCTGGCGTCTTTTGTGTGAATCAGTTAAAATCCTTACGGTTCCAGTACTTACTTGTTACAAAACTCTCTAATTGTGGTAAAACTCTTAAAAATACGCAATTAGAGTTTCCAGGAATGATTATGTACTTGTTAGAAACGCTTGAAATAAAAGTAAATGGATTCTTACTACATTTCCTGCCGTTTTTTAATCCCAGACATTGCCAGTGGAAAGCTGGTAAATGACCAGAAAACTGATAATATTTACAACTCCGGACACTTTAGGAAGCGTTTTCACTTGAATTTGCTTTCAAATGTTAGGAATTCATGTTTATACACCACAAAATTTCTGTAGAAAGTCTGTAAGGAATCACTATACTGCCTATGTTTACAATTGAGGCCGAACTTCTCTGGCGTCTTTTGTGTGAATCAGTTAAAATCCTTACGGTTCCAGTACTTACTTGTTACAAAACCCTCTAATTGTGGTAAAACTCTTAAAATACGCAATTAGAGTTTCCAGAAATGATTATAAACTTGTAAAAACCCTGGAAATAAAAGTAAATGGATTCGTACTACATTTCCTGCCGTTTTTTAATCCCAGACATTACCAGTGGAAAGCTGGTAAATGACTAGAAAACTGATAATATTTACAACTCCGGGCACTTTAGGGAGCGTTTTCACTTAAATATATTATCAAATGTTAGGAATTCATGTTTATACAGCCCAAAATTTTTGTAGAAAGTCTGTAAGGAATGACTATACTGCCTATGTTTACAATTGAGGCCGAATTTCTCTGGCGTCTTTTGTGTGAATCAGTTAAAATCCTTACGGTTCCAGTACTTACTTGTTACAAAACCCTCTAATTGTGGTAAAACTCTTAAAATACGCAATTAGAGTTTCCAGAAATGATTATAAACTTGTAAGAAACCCTGGAAATAAAAGTAAATGGATTCGTACTACATTTCCTGCCGTTTTTTAACCCCAGACATTACCAGTGGAAAGCTGGTAAATGACTAGAAAACTGATAATATTTACAACTCAGGGCACTTTAGGGAGCGTTTTCACTTAAATTTGTTATCAAATGTTAGGAATTCATGTTTATACAGCCCAAAATTTTTGTAGAAAGTCTGTAAGGAATGACTATACTGCCTATGTTTACAATTGAGGTTGAACTTCTCTGGCGTCTTTTGTGTGAATCAGTTAAAATCCTTACGGTTCCAGGACTTACTTGTTACAAAACTCTCTAATTGTGGTAAAACTCTTAAAATACGCAATTAGAGTTTCCAGAAATGATTATGTACTTGTAAGAAACGCTTGAAATAAAAGTAAATGGATTCTTACTACATTTCCTGCCGTTTTTTAATCCCAGACATTGCCAGTGGAAAGCTGGTAAATGACCAGAAAACTGATAATATTTACAACTCCGGGCACTTTAGGGAGCGTTTTCACTTGAATTTGCTTTCAAATGTTAGGAATTCATGTTTATACAGCCCAAAATTTTTGTAGAAAGTCTGTAAGGAATGACTATACTGCCTATGTTTACAATTGAGGTTGAACTTCTCTGGCGTCTTTTGTGTGAATCAGTTAAAATCCTTACGGTTCCAGTACTTACTTGTTACAAAACTCTCTAATTGTGGTAAAACTCTTAAAATACGCAATTAGAGTTTCCAGAAATGATTATGTACTTGTAAGAAACGCTTGAAATAAAAGTAAATGGATTCTTACTACATTTCCTGCCGTTTTTTAATCCCAGACATTGCCAGTGGAAAGCTGGTAAATGACCAGAAAACTGATAATATTTACAACTCCGGACACTTTAGGAAGCGTTTTCACTTGAATTTGCTTTCAAATGTTAGGAATTCATGTTTATACACCTCCAAATTTCTGTAGAAAGTCTGTAAGGAATCACTATACTGCCTATGTTTACAATTGAGGCCGAACTTCTCTGGCGTCTTTTGTGTGAATCAGTTAAAATCCTTACGGTTCCAGTACTTACTTGTTACAAAACCCTCTAATTGTGGTAAAACTCTTAAAATACGCAATTAGAGTTTCCAGAAATGATTATACACTTGTAAGAAACCCTGGAAATAAAAGTAAATGGATTCGTACTACATTTCCTGCCGTTTTTTAATCCCAGACATTACCAGAGGAAAGCTGGTAAATGACTAGAAAACTGATAATATTTACAACTCGGGACACTTTAGGGAGCGTTTTCACTTAAATTTGTTATCAAATGTTAGGAATTCATGTTTATACAGCCCAAAATTTTTGTAGAAAGTCTGTAAGGAATGACTATACTGCCTATGTTTACAATTGAGGCTGAACTTCTCTGGCGTCTTTTGTGTGAATCAGTTAAAATCCTTACGGTTCCAGGACTTACTTGTTACAAAACTCTCTAATTGTGGTAAAACTCTTAAAATACACAGTTAGAGTTTCCAGAAATGATTATAAACTTGTAAGAAACCCTGGAAATAAAAGTAAATGGATTCGTACTACATTTCCTGCCGTTTTTTAATCCCAGACATTACCAGTGGAAAGCTGGTAAATGACTAGAAAACTGATAATATTTACAACTCCGGGCACTTTAGGGAGCGTTTTCACTTAAATTTGTTATCAAATGTTAGGAATTCATGTTTATACAGCCCAAAATTTTTGTAGAAAGTCTGTAAGGAATGACTATACTGCCTATGTTTACAATTGAGGCCGAACTTCTCTGGCGTCTTTTGTGTGAATCAGTTAAAATCCTTACGGTTCCAATACTTACTTGTTACAAAACCCTCTAATTGTGGTAAAACTCTTAAAATACGCAATTAGAGTTTCCAGAAATGATTATAAACTTGTAAGAAACCCTGGAAATAAAAGTAAATGGATTCGTACTACATTTCCTGCCGTTTTTTAACCCCAGACATTACCAGTGTAAAGCTGGTAAATGACTAGAAAACTGATAATATTTACAACTCGGGGCACTTTAGGGAGCGTTGTCACTTAAATTTGTTATCAAATGTTAGGAATTCATGTTTATACAGCCCAAAATTTTTGTAGAAAGTCTGTAAGGAATGACTATACTGCCTATGTTTACAATTGAGGTTGAACTTCTCTGGCGTCTTTTGTGTGAATCAGTTAAAATCCTTACGGTTCCAGGACTTACTTGTTACAAAACTCTCTAATTGTGGTAAAACTCTTAAAATACGCAATTAGAGTTTCCAGAAATGATTATGTACTTGTAAGAAACGCTTGAAATAAAAGTAAATGGATTCTTACTACATTTCCTGCCGTTTTTTAATCCCAGACATTGCCAGTGGAAAGCTGGTAAATGACCAGAAAACTGATAATATTTACAACTCCGGGCACTTTAGGGAGCGTTTTCACTTGAATTTGCTTTCAAATGGTAGGAATTCATGTTTATACAGCCCAAAATTTTTGTAGAAAGTCTGTAAGGAATGACTATACTGCCTATGTTTACAATTGAGGCCGAACTTCTCTGGCGTCTTTTGTGTGAATCAGTTAAAATCCTTACGGTTCCAGTACTTACTTGTTACAAAACTCTCTAATTGTGGTAAAACTCTTAAAATACGCAATTAGAGTTTCCAGAAATGATTATGTACTTGTAAGAAACGCTTGAAATAAAAGTAAATGGATTCTTACTACATTTCCTGCCGTTTTTTAATCCCAGACATTGCCAGTGGAAAGCTGGTAAATGACCAGAAAACTGATAATATTTACAACTCCGGACACTTTAGGAAGCGTTTTCACTTGAATTTGCTTTCAAATGTTAGGAATTCATGTTTATACACCTCCAAATTTCTGTAGAAAGTCTGTAAGGAATCACTATACTGCCTATGTTTACAATTGAGGCCGAACTTCTCTGGCGTCTTTTGTGTGAATCAGTTAAAATCCTTACGGTTCCAGTACTTACTTGTTACAAAACCCTCTAATTGTGGTAAAACTCTTAAAATACGCAATTAGAGTTTCCAGAAATGATTATAAACTTGTAAGAAACCCTGGAAATAAAAGTAAATGGATTCGTACTACATTTCCTGCCGTTTTTTAATCCCAGACATTACCAGTGGAAAGCTGGTAAATGACTAGAAAACTGATAATATTTACAACTCCGGGCACTTTAGGGAGCGTTTTCACTTAAATTTGTTATCAAATGTTAGGAATTCATGTTTATACAGCCCAAAATTTTTGTAGAAAGTCTGTAAGGAATGACTATACTGCCTATGTTTACAATTGAGGTTGAACTTCTCTGGCGTCTTTTGTGTGAATCAGTTAAAATCCTTACGGTTCCAGTACTTACTTGTTACAAAACTCTCTAATTGTGGTAAAACTCTTAAAATACGCAATTAGAGTTTCCAGAAATGATTATGTACTTGTAAGAAACGCTTGAAATAAAAGTAAATGGATTCTTACTACATTTCCTGCCGTTTTTTAATCCCAGACATTGCCAGTGGAAAGCTGGTAAATGACCAGAAAACTGATAATATTTACAACTCCGGACACTTTAGGAAGCGTTTTCACTTGAATTTGCTTTCAAATGTTAGGAATTCATGTTTATACACCTCCAAATTTTTGTAGAAAGTCTGTAAGGAATCACTATACTGCCTATGTTTACAATTGAGGCCGAACTTCTCTGGCGTCTTTTGTGTGAATCAGTTAAAATCCTTACGGTTCCAGTACTTACTTGTTACAAAACCCTCTAATTGTGGTAAAACTCTTAAAATACGCAATTAGAGTTTCCAGAAATGATTAAACACTTGTAAGAAACCCTGGAAATAAAAGTAAATGGATTCGTACTACATTTCCTGCCGTTTTTTAATCCCAGACATTACCAGTGGAAAGCTGGTAAATGACCAGAAAACTGATAATATTTACAACTCCGGGCACTTTAGGGAGCGTTTTCACTTGAATTTGCTTTCAAATGTTAGGAATTCATGTTTATACAGCCCAAAATTTTTGTAGAAAGTCTGTAAGGAATGACTATACTGCCTATGTTTACAATTGAGGCCGAACTTCTCTGGCGTCTTTTGTGTGAATCAGTTAAAATCCTTACGGTTCCAGTACTTACTTGTTACAAAACTCTCTAATTGTGGTAAAACTCTTAAAATACGCAATTAGAGTTTCCAGAAATGATTATGTACTTGTAAGAAACGCTTGAAATAAAAGTAAATGGATTCTTACTACATTTCCTGCCGTTTTTTAATCCCAGACATTGCCAGTGGAAAGCTGGTAAATGACCAGAAAACTGATAATATTTACAACTCCGGACACTTTAGGGAGCGTTTTCACTTGAATTTGCTTTCAAATGTTAGGAATTCATGTTTATACACCTCCAAATTTCTGTAGAAAGTCTGTAAGGAATCACTATACTGCCTATGTTTACAATTGAGGCCGAACTTCTCTGGCGTCTTTTGTGTGAATCAGTTAAAATCCTTACGGTTCCAGTACTTACTTGTTACAAAACCCTCTAATTGTGGTAAAACTCTTAAAATACGCAATTAGAGTTTCCAGAAATGATTATAAACTTGTAAGAAACCCTGGAAATAAAAGTAAATGGATTCGTACTACATTTCCTGCCGTTTTTTAATCCCAGACATTACCAGTGGAAAGCTGGTAAATGACTAGAAAACTGATAATATTTACAACTCCGGGCACTTTAGGGAGCGTTTTCACTTAAATTTGTTATCAAATGTTAGGAATTCATGTTTATACAGCCCAAAATTTTTGTAGAAAGTCTGTAAGGAATGACTATACTGCCTATGTTTACAATTGAGGTTGAACTTCTCTGGCGTCTTTTGTGTGAATCAGTTAAAATCCTTACGGTTCCAGTACTTACTTGTTACAAAACTCTCTAATTGTGGTAAAACTCTTAAAATACGCAATTAGAGTTTCCAGAAATGATTATGTACTTGTAAGAAACGCTTGAAATAAAAGTAAATGGATTCTTACTACATTTCCTGCCGTTTTTTAATCCCAGACATTGCCAGTGGAAAGCTGGTAAATGACCAGAAAACTGATAATATTTACAACTCCGGACACTTTAGGAAGCGTTTTCACTTGAATTTGCTTTCAAATGTTAGGAATTCATGTTTATACACCTCCAAATTTCTGTAGAAAGTCTGTAAGGAATCACTATACTGCCTATGTTTACAATTGAGGCCGAACTTCTCTGGCGTCTTTTGTGTGAATCAGTTAAAATCCTTACGGTTCCAGTACTTACTTGTTACAAAACCCTCTAATTGTGGTAAAACTCTTAAAATACGCAATTAGAGTTTCCAGAAATGATTATACACTTGTAAGAAACCCTGGAAATAAAAGTAAATGGATTCGTACTACATTTCCTGCCGTTTTTTAATCCCAGACATTACCAGAGGAAAGCTGGTAAATGACTAGAAAACTGATAATATTTACAACTCAGGACACTTTAGGGAGCGTTTTCACTTAAATTTGTTATCAAATGTTAGGAATTCATGTTTATACAGCCCAAAATTTTTGTAGAAAGTCTGTAAGGAATGACTATACTGCCTATGTTTACAATTGAGGCTGAACTTCTCTGGCGTCTTTTGTGTGAATCAGTTAAAATCCTTACGGTTCCAGGACTTACTTGTTACAAAACTCTCTAATTGTGGTAAAACTCTTAAAATACACAGTTAGAGTTTCCAGAAATGATTATAAACTTGTAAGAAACCCTGGAAATAAAAGTAAATGGATTCGTACTACATTTCCTGCCGTTTTTTAATCCCAGACATTGCCAGTGGAAAGCTGGTAAATGACCAGAAAACTGATAATATTTACAACTCCGGACACTTTAGGAAGCGTTTTCACTTGAATTTGCTTTCAAATGTTAGGAATTCATGTTTGTACACCTCAAAATTTCTGTAGAAAGTCTGTAAGGAATCACTATACTGCCTATGTTTACAATTGAGGCCGAACTTCTCTGGCGTCTTTTGTGTGAATCAGTTAAAATCCTTACGGTTCCAGTACTTACTTGTTACAAAACCCTCTAATTGTGGTAAAACTCTTAAAATACGCAATTAGAGTTTCCAGAAATGATTATAAACTTGTAAGAAACCCTGGAAATAAAAGTAAATGGATTCGTACTACATTTCCTGCCGTTTTTTAATCCCAGACATTACCAGTGGAAAGCTGGTAAATGACTAGAAAACTGATAATATTTACAACTCCGGGCACTTTAGGGAGCGTTTTCACTTAAATTTGTTATCAAATGTTAGGAATTCATGTTTATACAGCCCAAAATTTTTGTAGAAAGTCTGTAAGGAATGACTATACTGCCTATGTTTACAATTGAGGCCGAACTTCTCTGGCGTCTTTTGTGTGAATCAGTTAAAATCCTTACGGTTCCAGGACTTACTTATTACAAAACTCTCTAATTGTGGTAAAACTCTTAAAATACGCAATTAGAGTTTCCAGAAATGATTATGTACTTGTAAGAAACGCTTGAAATAAAAGTAAATGGATTCTTACTACATTTCCTGCCGTTTTTTAATCCCAGACATTGCCAGTGGAAACCTGGTAAATGACCAGAAAACTGATAATATTTACAACTCCGGACACTTTAGGAAGCGTTTTCACTTGAATTTGCTTTCAAATGTTAGGAATTCATGTTTATACACCTCCAAATTTCTGTAGAAAGTCTGTAAGGAATCACTATACTGCCTATGTTTACAATTGAGGCCGAACTTCTCTGGCGTCTTTTGTGTGAATCAGTTAAAATCCTTATGGTTCCAGTACTTACTTGTTACAAAACTCTCTAATTGTGGTAAAACTCTTAAAATACGCAATTAGAGTTTCCAGAAATGATTATGTACTTGTAAGAAACCCTTGAAATAAAAGTAAATGGATTCGAAATACATTTCCTGCCGTTTTTTAATCCCAGACATTACCAGTGGAAAGCTGGTAAATGACTAGAAAACTGATAATATTTACAACTCCGGGCACTTTAGGGAGCGTTTTCACTTAAATTTGTTATCAAATGTTAGGAATTCATGTTTATACAGCCCAAAATTTTTGTAGAAAGTCTGTAAGGAATGACTATACTGCCTATGTTTACAATTGAGGCTGAACTTCTCTGGCGTCTTTTGTGTGAATCAGTTAAAATCCTTACGGTTCCAGGACTTACTTGTTACAAACTCTCTAATTGTGGTAAAACTCTTAAAATACACAATTAGAGTTTCCAGAAATGATTATAAACTTGTAAGAAACCCTGGAAATAAAAGTAAATGGATTCGTACTACATTTCCTGCCGTTTTTTAATCCCAGACATTACCAGTGGAAAGCTGGTAAATGACTAGAAAACTGATAATATTTACAACTCAGGGCACTTTAGGGAGCGTTTTCACTTAAATTTGTTATCAAATGTTAGGAATTCATGTTTATACAGCCCAAAATTTTTGTAGAAAGTCTGTAAGGAATGACTATACTGCCTATGTTTACAATTGAGGCCGAACTTCTCTGGCGTCTTTTGTGTGAATCAGTTAAAATCCTTACGGTTCCAGTACTTACTTGTTACAAAACTCTCTAATTGTGGTAAAACTCTTAAAATACGCAATTAGAGTTTCCAGAAATGATTATGTACTTGTAAGAAACGCTTGAAATAAAAGTAAATGGATTCTTACTACATTTCCTGCCGTTTTTTAATGCCAGACATTGCCAGTGGAAAGCTGGTAAATGACCAGAAAACTGATAATATTTACAACTCCGGACACTTTAGGAAGCGTTTTCACTTGAATTTGCATTCAAATGTTAGGAATTCATGTTTATACACCTCCAAATTTCTGTAGAAAGACTGTAAGTAAGGACTTTACTGCTAATGTTTACAATTGAGGCCGAACTTCATGGCGTCTTTTGTGTGAATCAGTTAAAATCCTTAAGGTTCCAGTACTTACTTGTTACAAAACTCTCTAATTGTGGTAAAACTCTTAAAATACACAATTAGAGTTTCCAGAAATGATTATAAACTTGTAAGAAACCCTGGAAATAAAAGTAAATGGATTCGTACTACATTTCCTGCCGTTTTTTAATCCCAGACATTACCAGTGGAAAGCTGGTAAATGACTAGAAAACTGATAATATTTACAACTCCGGGCACTTTAGGGAGCGTTTTCACTTAAATTTGTTATCAAATGTTAGGAATTCATGTTTATACAGCCCAAAATTTTTGTAGAAAGTCTGTAAGGAATGACTATACTGCCTATGTTTACAATTGAGGCCGAACTTCTCTGGCGTCTTTTGTGTGAATCAGTTAAAATCCTTATGGTTCCAGGACTTACTTGTTACAAAACTCTCTAATTGTGGTAAAACTCTTAAAATACGCAATTAGAGTTTCCAGAAATGATTATGTACTTGTAAGAAACCCTGGAAATAAAAGTAAATGGATTCGTACTACATTTCCTGCCGTTTTTTAATCCCAGACATTACCAGTGGAAAGCTGGTAAATGACTAGAAAACTGATAATATTTACAACTCAGGGCACTTTAGGGAGCGTTTTCACTTAAATTTGTTATCAAATGTTAGGAATTCATGTTTATACAGCCCAAAATTTTTGTAGAAAGTCTGTAAGGAATGACTATACTGCCTATGTTTACAATTGAGGCCGAACTTCTCTGGCGTCTTTTGTGTGAATCAGTTAAAATCCTTACGGTTCCAGGACTTACTTGTTACAAAACTCTCTAATTGTGGTAAAACTCTTAAAATACGCAATTAGAGTTTCCAGAAATGATTATGTACTTGTAAGAAACGCTTGAAATAAAAGTAAATGGATTCTTACTACATTTCCTGCCGTTTTTTAATCCCAGACATTGCCAGTGGAAAGCTGGTAAATGACCAGAAAACTGATAATATTTACAACTCCGGACACTTTAGGAAGCGTTTTCACTTGAATTTGCATTCAAATGTTAGGAATTCATGTTTATACACCTCCAAATTTCTGTAGAAAGTCTGTAAGGAATCACTATACTGCCTATGTTTACAATTGAGGCCGAACTTCTCTGGCGTCTTTTGTGTGAATCAGTTAAAATCCTTACGGTTCCAGTACTTACTTGTTACAAAACCCTCTAATTGTGGTAAAACTCTTAAAATACGCAATTAGAGTTTCCAGAAATGATTATAAACTTGTAAGAA
Source organism: Myotis daubentonii (assembly GCF_963259705.1). Lineage (NCBI taxonomy): Eukaryota > Metazoa > Chordata > Mammalia > Chiroptera > Vespertilionidae > Myotis > Myotis daubentonii. The sequence continues at coordinate 59,473 of NW_026775510.1, read as the reverse complement.
ACCCTGGAAATAAAAGTAAATGGATTCGTACTACATTTCCTGCCGTTTTTTAATCCCAGACATTACCAGTGGAAAGCTGGTAAATGACTAGAAAACTGATAATATTTACAACTCCGGGCACTTTAGGGAGCGTTTTCACTTAAATTTGTTATCAAATGTTAGGAATTCATGTTTATACAGCCCAAAATTTTTGTAGAAAGTCTGTAAGGAATGACTATACTGCCTATGTTTACAATTGAGGCCGAACTTCTCTGGCGTCTTTTGTGTGAATCAGTTAAAATCCTTACGGTTCCAGGACTTCCTTGTTACAAAACTCTCTAATTGTGGTAAAACTCTTAAAATACACAATTAGAGTTTCCAGAAATGATTATAAACTTGTAAGAAACCCTGGAAATAAAAGTAAATGGATTCCTACTACATTTCCTGCCGTTTTTTAATCCCAGACATTACCAGTGGAAAGCTGGTAAATGACTAGAAAACTGATAATATTTACAACTCCGGACACTTTAGGAAGCGTTTTCACTTGAATTTGCATTCAAATGTTAGGAATTCATGTTTATACACCTCCAAATTTCTGTAGAAAGTCTGTAAGGAATCACTATACTGCCTATGTTTACAATTGAGGCCGAACTTCTCTGGCGTCTTTTGTGTGAATCAGTTAAAATCCTTACGGTTCCAGTACTTACTTGTTACAAAACCCTCTAATTGTGGTAAAACTCTTAAAATACGCAATTAGAGTTTCCAGAAATGATTATAAACTTGTAAGAAACCCTGGAAATAAAAGTAAATGGATTCGTACTACATTTCCTGCCGTTTTTTAATCCCAGACATTACCAGTGGAAAGCTGGTAAATGACTAGAAAACTGATAATATTTACAACTCCGGGCACTTTAGGGAGCGTTTTCACTTAAATTTGTTATCAAATGTTAGGAATTCATGTTTATACAGCCCAAAATTTTTGTAGAAAGTCTGTAAGGAATGACTATACTGCCTATGTTTACAATTGAGGCCGAACTTCTCTGGCGTCTTTTGTGTGAATCAGTTAAAATCCTTACGGTTCCAGTACTTACTTGTTACAAAACTCTCTAATTGTGGTAAAACTCTTAAAATACGCAATTAGAGTTTCCAGAAATGATTATGTACTTGTAAGAAACCCTTGAAATAAAAGTAAATGGATTCGAAATACATTTCCTGCCGTTTTTTAATCCCAGACTTTACCAGAGGAAAGCTGGTAAATGACTAGAAAACTGATAATATTTACAACTCCGGGCACTTTAGGGAGCGTTTTCACTTAAATTTGTTATCAAATGTTAGGAATTCATGTTTATACAGCCCAAAATTTTTGTAGAAAGTCTGTAAGGAATGACTATACTGCCTATGTTTACAATTGAGGCTGAACTTCTCTGGCGTCATTTGTGTGAATCAGTTAAAATCCTTACGGTTCCAGGACTTACTTGTTACAAAACTCTCTAATTGTGGTAAAACTCTTAAAATACACAATTAGAGTTTCCAGAAATGATTATAAACTTGTAAGAAACCCTGGAAATAAAAGTAAATGGATTCGTACTACATTTCCTGCCGTTTTTTAATCCCAGACATTACCAGTGGAAAGCTGGTAAATGACTAGAAAACTGATAATATTTACAACTCCGGGCACTTTAGGGAGCGTTTTCACTTAAATTTGTTATCAAATGTTAGGAATTCATGTTTATACAGCCCAAAATTTTTGTAGAAAGTCTGTAAGGAATGACTATACTGCCTATGTTTACAATTGAGGCCGAACTTCTCTGGCGTCTTTTGTGTGAATCAGTTAAAATCCTTACGGTTCCAGGACTTCCTTGTTACAAAACTCTCTAATTGTGGTAAAACTCTTAAAATACGCAATTAGAGTTTCCAGAAATGATTATGTACTTGTAAGAAACGCTTGAAATAAAAGTAAATGGATTCGTACTACATTTCCTGCCGTTTTTTAATCCCAGACATTACCAGTGGAAAGCTGGTAAATGACTAGAAAACTGATAATATTTACAACTCAGGGCACTTTAGGGAGCGTTTTCACTTAAATTTGTTATCAAATGTTAGGAATTCATGTTTATACAGCCCAAAATTTTTGTAGAAAGTCTGTAAGGAATGACTATACTGCCTATGTTTACAATTGAGGCCGAACTTCTCTGGCGTCTTTTGTGTGAATCAGTTAAAATCCTTACGGTTCCAGGACTTCCTTGTTACAAAACCCTCTAATTGTGGTAAAACTCTTAAAATACGCAATTAGAGTTTCCAGAAATGATTATAAACTTGTAAGAAACCCTGGAAATAAAAGTAAATGGATTCGTACTACATTTCCTGCCGTTTTTTAATCCCAGACATTACCAGTGGAAAGCTGGTAAATGACTAGAAAACTGATAATATTTACAACTCCGGGCACTTTAGGGAGCGTTTTCACTTAAATTTGTTATCAAATGTTAGGAATTCATGTTTATACAGCCCAAAATTTTTGTAGAAAGTCTGTAAGGAATGACTATACTGCCTATGTTTACAATTGAGGCCGAACTTCTCTGGCGTCTTTTGTGTGAATCAGTTAAAATCCTTACGGTTCCAGGACTTACTTGTTACAAAACTCTCTAATTGTGGTAAAACTCTTAAAATACGCAATTAGAGTTTCCAGAAATGATTATGTACTTGTAAGAAACCCTGGAAATAAAAGTAAATGGATTCGTACTACATTTCCTGCCGTTTTTTAATCCCAGACATTACCAGTGGAAAGCTGGTAAATGACTAGAAAACTGATAATATTTACAACTCAGGGCACTTTAGGGAGCGTTTTCACTTAAATTTGTTATCAAATGTTAGGAATTCATGTTTATACAGCCCAAAATTTTTGTAGAAAGTCTGTAAGGAATGACTATACTGCCTATGTTTACAATTGAGGCCGAACTTCTCTGGCGTCTTTTGTGTGAATCAGTTAAAATCCTTACGGTTCCAGTACTTACTTGTTACAAAACTCTCTAATTGTGGTAAAACTCTTAAAATACGCAATTAGAGTTTCCAGAAATGATTATGTACTTGTAAGAAACGCTTGAAATAAAAGTAAATGGATTCTTACTACATTTCCTGCCGTTTTTTAATCCCAGACATTGCCAGTGGAAAGCTGTTAAATGACCAGAAAACTGATAATATTTACAACTCCGGACACTTTAGGAAGCGTTTTCACTTGAATTTGCATTCAAATGTTAGGAATTCATGTTTATACACCTCCAAATTTCTGTAGAAAGTCTGTAAGGAATCACTATACTGCCTATGTTTACAATTGAGGCCGAACTTCTCTGGCGTCTTTTGTGTGAATCAGTTAAAATCCTTACGGTTCCAGTACTTACTTGTTACAAAACCCTCTAATTGTGGTAAAACTCTTAAAATACGCAATTAGAGTTTCCAGAAATGATTATAAACTTGTAAGAAACCCTGGAAATAAAAGTAAATGGATTCGTACTACATTTCCTGCCGTTTTTTAATCCCAGACATTACCAGTGGAAAGCTGGTAAATGACTAGAAAACTGATAATATTTACAACTCCGGGCACTTTAGGGAGCGTTTTCACTTAAATTTGTTATCAAATGTTAGGAATTCATGTTTATACAGCCCAAAATTTTTGTAGAAAGTCTGTAAGGAATGACTATACTGCCTATGTTTACAATTGAGGCCGAACTTCTCTGGCGTCTTTTGTGTGAATCAGTTAAAATCCTTACGGTTCCAGTACTTACTTGTTACAAAACTCTCTAATTGTGGTAAAACTCTTAAAATACGCAATTAGAGTTTCCAGAAATGATTATGTACTTGTAAGAAACCCTTGAAATAAAAGTAAATGGATTCGAAATACATTTCCTGCCGTTTTTTAATCCCAGACTTTACCAGAGGAAAGCTGGTAAATGACTAGAAAACTGATAATATTTACAACTCCGGGCACTTTAGGGAGCGTTTTCACTTAAATTTGTTATCAAATGTTAGGAATTCATGTTTATACAGCCCAAAATTTTTGTAGAAAGTCTGTAAGGAATGACTATACTGCCTATGTTTACAATTGAGGCTGAACTTCTCTGGCGTCATTTGTGTGAATCAGTTAAAATCCTTACGGTTCCAGGACTTACTTGTTACAAAACTCTCTAATTGTGGTAAAACTCTTAAAATACACAATTAGAGTTTCCAGAAATGATTATAAACTTGTAAGAAACCCTGGAAATAAAAGTAAATGGATTCGTACTACATTTCCTGCCGTTTTTTAATCCCAGACATTACCAGTGGAAAGCTGGTAAATGACTAGAAAACTGATAATATTTACAACTCCGGGCACTTTAGGGAGCGTTTTCACTTAAATTTGTTATCAAATGTTAGGAATTCATGTTTATACAGCCCAAAATTTTTGTAGAAAGTCTGTAAGGAATGACTATACTGCCTATGTTTACAATTGAGGCCGAACTTCTCTGGCGTCTTTTGTGTGAATCAGTTAAAATCCTTACGGTTCCAGGACTTCCTTGTTACAAAACTCTCTAATTGTGGTAAAACTCTTAAAATACGCAATTAGAGTTTCCAGAAATGATTATGTACTTGTAAGAAACGCTTGAAATAAAAGTAAATGGATTCTTACTACATTTCCTGCCGTTTTTTAATCCCAGACATTACCAGTGGAAAGCTGGTAAATGACTAGAAAACTGATAATATTTACAACTCAGGGCACTTTAGGGAGCGTTTTCACTTAAATTTGTTATCAAATGTTAGGAATTCATGTTTATACAGCCCAAAATTTTTGTAGAAAGTCTGTAAGGAATGACTATACTGCCTATGTTTACAATTGAGGCCGAACTTCTCTGGCGTCTTTTGTGTGAATCAGTTAAAATCCTTACGGTTCCAGGACTTCCTTGTTACAAAACCCTCTAATTGTGGTAAAACTCTTAAAATACGCAATTAGAGTTTCCAGAAATGATTATAAACTTATAAGAAACCCTGGAAATAAAAGTAAATGGATTCGTACTACATTTCCTGCCGTTTTTTAATCCCAGACATTACCAGTGGAAAGCTGGTAAATGACTAGAAAACTGATAATATTTACAACTCCGGGCACTTTAGGGAGCGTTTTCACTTAAATTTGTTATCAAATGTTAGGAATTCATGTTTATACAGCCCAAAATTTTTGTAGAAAGTCTGTAAGGAATGACTATACTGCCTATGTTTACAATTGAGGCCGAACTTCTCTGGCGTCTTTTGTGTGAATCAGTTAAAATCCTTACGGTTCCAGGACTTACTTGTTACAAAACTCTCTAATTGTGGTAAAACTCTTAAAATACGCAATTAGAGTTTCCAGAAATGATTATGTACTTGTAAGAAACCCTGGAAATGAAAGTAAATGGATTCGTACTACATTTCCTGCCGTTTTTTAATCCCAGACATTACCAGTGGAAAGCTGGTAAATGACTAGAAAACTGATAATATTTACAACTCAGGGCACTTTAGGGAGCGTTTTCACTTAAATTTGTTATCAAATGTTAGGAATTCATGTTTATACAGCCCAAAATTTTTGTAGAAAGTCTGTAAGGAATGACTATACTGCCTATGTTTACAATTGAGGCCGAACTTCTCTGGCGTCTTTTGTGTGAATCAGTTAAAATCCTTACGGTTCCAGTACTTACTTGTTACAAAACTCTCTAATTGTGGTAAAACTCTTAAAATACGCAATTAGAGTTTCCAGAAATGATTATGTACTTGTAAGAAACGCTTGAAATAAAAGTAAATGGATTCTTACTACATTTCCTGCCGTTTTTTAATCCCAGACATTGCCAGTGGAAAGCTGGTAAAGGACCAGAAAACTGATAATATTTACAACTCCGGACACTTTAGGAAGCGTTTTCACTTGAATTTGCATTCAAATGTTAGGAATTCATTTTTATACACCTCCAAATTTCTGTAGAAAGTCTGTAAGGAATCACTATACTGCCTATGTTTACAATTGAGGCCGAACTTCTCTGGCGTCTTTTGTGTGAATCAGTTAAAATCCTTACGGTTCCAGTACTTACTTGTTACAAAACCCTCTAATTGTGGTAAAACTCTTAAAATACGCAATTCGAGTTTCCAGAAATGATTATAAACTTGTAAGAAACCCTGGAAATAAAAGTAAATGGATTCGTACTACATTTCCTGCCGTTTTTTAATCCCAGACATTACCAGTGGAAAGCTGGTAAATGACTAGAAAACTGATAATATTTACAACTCCGGGCACTTTAGGGAGCGTTTTCACTTAAATTTGTTATCAAATGTTAGGAATTCATGTTTATACAGCCCAAAATTTTTGTAGAAAGTCTGTAAGGAATGACGATACTGCCTATGTTTACAATTGAGGCTGAACTTCTCTGGCGTCTTTTGTGTGAATCAGTTAAAATCCTTACGGTTCCAGGACTTACTTGTTACAAAACTCTCTAATTGTGGTAAAACTCTTAAAATACACAATTAGAGTTTCCAGAAATGATTATAAACTTGTAAGAAACCCTGGAAATAAAAGTAAATGGATTCATACTACATTTCCTGCCGTTTTTTAATCCCAGACATTACCAGTGGAAAGCTGGTAAATGACTAGAAAACTGATAATATTTACAACTCAGGGCACTTTAGGGAGCGTTTTCACTTAAATTTGTTATCAAATGTTAGGAATTCATGTTTATACAGCCCAAAATTTTTGTAGAAAGTCTGTAAGGAATGACTATACTGCCTATGTTTACAATTGAGGCCGAACTTCTCTGGCGTCTTTATGTGAATCAGTTAAAATCCTTACGGTTCCAGTACTTACTTGTTACAAAACTCTCTAATTGTGGTAAAACTCTTAAAATACGCAATTAGAGTTTCCAGAAATGATTATGTACTTGTAAGAAACGCTTGAAATAAAAGTAAATGGATTCTTACTACATTTCCTGCCGTTTTTTAATCCTAGACATTGCCAGTGGAAAGCAGGTAAATGACGAGAAAACTGATAATATTTACAACTCCGGACACTTTAGGAAGCGTTTTCACTTGAATTTGCATTCAAATGTTAGGAATTCATGTTTATACACCTCCAAATTTCTGTAGAAAGTCTGTAAGGAATCACTATACTGCCTATGTTTACAATTGAGGCCGAACTTCTCTGGCGTCTTTTGTGTGAATCAGTTAAAATCCTTACGGTTCCAGTACTTACTTGTTACAAAACCCTCTAATTGTGGTAAAACTCTTAAAATACGCAATTAGAGTTTCCAGAAATGATTATAAACTTGTAAGAAACCCTGGAAATAAAAGTAAATGGATTCGTACTACATTTCCTGCCGTTTTTTAATCCCAGACATTACCAGTGGAAAGCTGGTAAATGACTAGAAAACTGATAATATTTACAACTCCGGGCACTTTAGGGAGCGTTTTCACTTAAATTTGTTATCAAATGTTAGGAATTCATGTTTATACAGCCCAAAATTTTTGTAGAAAGTCTGTAAGGAATGACTATACTGCCTATGTTTACAATTGAGGCCGAACTTCTCTGGCGTCTTTTGTGTGAATCAGTTAAAATCCTTACGGTTCCAGTACTTACTTGTTACAAAACTCTCTAATTGTGGTAAAACTCTTAAAATACGCAATTAGAGTTTCCAGAAATGATTATGTACTTGTAAGAAACCCTTGAAATAAAAGTAAATGGATTCGAAATACATTTCCTGCCGTTTTTTAATCCCAGACATTACCAGAGGAAAGCTGGTAAATGACTAGAAAACTGATAATATTTACAACTCCGGGCACTTTAGGGAGCGTTTTCACTTAAATTTGTTATCAAATGTTAGGAATTCATGTTTATACAGCCCAAAATTTTTGTAGAAAGTCTGTAAGGAATGACTATACTGCCTATGTTTACAATTGAGGCCGAACTTCTCTGGCGTCTTTTGTGTGAATCAGTTAAAATCCTTACGGTTCCAGTACTTACTTGTTACAAAACTCTCTAATTGTGGTAAAACTCTTAAAATACGCAATTAGAGTTTCCAGAAATGATTATGTACTTGTAAGAAACGCTTGAAATAAAAGTAAATGGATTCTTACTACATTTCCTGCCGTTTTTTAATCCCAGACATTGCCAGTGGAAAGCTGTTAAATGACCAGAAAACTGATAATATTTACAACTCCGGACACTTTAGGAAGCGTTTTCACTTGAATTTGCATTCAAATGTTAGGAATTCATGTTTATACACCTCCAAATTTCTGTAGAAAGTCTGTAAGGAATCACTATACTGCCTATGTTTACAATTGAGGCCGAACTTCTCTGGCGTCTTTTGTGTGAATCAGTTAAAATCCTTACGGTTCCAGTACTTACTTGTTACAAAACCCTCTAATTGTGGTAAAACTCTTAAAATACGCAATTAGAGTTTCCAGAAATGATTATAAACTTGTAAGAAACCCTGGAAATAAAAGTAAATGGATTCGTACTACATTTCCTGCCGTTTTTTAATCCCAGACATTACCAGTGGAAAGCTGGTAAATGACTAGAAAACTGATAATATTTACAACTCCGGGCACTTTAGGGAGCGTTTTCACTTAAATTTGTTATCAAATGTTAGGAATTCATGTTTATACAGCCCAAAATTTTTGTAGAAAGTCTGTAAGGAATGACTATACTGCCTATGTTTACAATTGAGGCCGAACTTCTCTGGCGTCTTTTGTGTGAATCAGTTAAAATCCTTACGGTTCCAGTACTTACTTGTTACAAAACTCTCTAATTGTGGTAAAACTCTTAAAATACGCAATTAGAGTTTCCAGAAATGATTATGTACTTGTAAGAAACGCTTGAAATAAAAGTAAATGGATTCTTACTACATTTCCTGCCGTTTTTTAATCCCAGACATTACCAGTGGAAAGCTGGTAAATGACTAGAAAACTGATAATATTTACAACTCAGGGCACTTTAGGGAGCGTTTTCACTTAAATTTGTTATCAAATGTTAGGAATTCATGTTTATACAGCCCAAAATTTTTGTAGAAAGTCTGTAAGGAATGACTATACTGCCTATGTTTACAATTGAGGCCGAACTTCTCTGGCGTCTTTTGTGTGAATCAGTTAAAATCCTTACGGTTCCAGGACTTCCTTGTTACAAAACCCTCTAATTGTGGTAAAACTCTTAAAATACGCAATTAGAGTTTCCAGAAATGATTATAAACTTATAAGAAACCCTGGAAATAAAAGTAAATGGATTCGTACTACATTTCCTGCCGTTTTTTAATCCCAGACATTACCAGTGGAAAGCTGGTAAATGACTAGAAAACTGATAATATTTACAACTCCGGGCACTTTAGGGAGCGTTTTCACTTAAATTTGTTATCAAATGTTAGGAATTCATGTTTATACAGCCCAAAATTTTTGTAGAAAGTCTGTAAGGAATGACTATACTGCCTATGTTTACAATTGAGGCCGAACTTCTCTGGCGTCTTTTGTGTGAATCAGTTAAAATCCTTACGGTTCCAGGACTTACTTGTTACAAAACTCTCTAATTGTGGTAAAACTCTTAAAATACGCAATTAGAGTTTCCAGAAATGATTATGTACTTGTAAGAAACCCTGGAAATGAAAGTAAATGGATTCGTACTACATTTCCTGCCGTTTTTTAATCCCAGACATTACCAGTGGAAAGCTGGTAAATGACTAGAAAACTGATAATATTTACAACTCAGGGCACTTTAGGGAGCGTTTTCACTTAAATTTGTTATCAAATGTTAGGAATTCATGTTTATACAGCCCAAAATTTTTGTAGAAAGTCTGTAAGGAATGACTATACTGCCTATGTTTACAATTGAGGCCGAACTTCTCTGGCGTCTTTTGTGTGAATCAGTTAAAATCCTTACGGTTCCAGTACTTACTTGTTACAAAACTCTCTAATTGTGGTAAAACTCTTAAAATACGCAATTAGAGTTTCCAGAAATGATTATGTACTTGTAAGAAACGCTTGAAATAAAAGTAAATGGATTCTTACTACATTTCCTGCCGTTTTTTAATCCCAGACATTGCCAGTGGAAAGCTGGTAAAGGACCAGAAAACTGATAATATTTACAACTCCGGACACTTTAGGAAGCGTTTTCACTTGAATTTGCATTCAAATGTTAGGAATTCATTTTTATACACCTCCAAATTTCTGTAGAAAGTCTGTAAGGAATCACTATACTGCCTATGTTTACAATTGAGGCCGAACTTCTCTGGCGTCTTTTGTGTGAATCAGTTAAAATCCTTACGGTTCCAGTACTTACTTGTTACAAAACCCTCTAATTGTGGTAAAACTCTTAAAATACGCAATTCGAGTTTCCAGAAATGATTATAAACTTGTAAGAAACCCTGGAAATAAAAGTAAATGGATTCGTACTACATTTCCTGCCGTTTTTTAATCCCAGACATTACCAGTGGAAAGCTGGTAAATGACTAGAAAACTGATAATATTTACAACTCCGGGCACTTTAGGGAGCGTTTTCACTTAAATTTGTTATCAAATGTTAGGAATTCATGTTTATACAGCCCAAAATTTTTGTAGAAAGTCTGTAAGGAATGACGATACTGCCTATGTTTACAATTGAGGCTGAACTTCTCTGGCGTCTTTTGTGTGAATCAGTTAAAATCCTTACGGTTCCAGGACTTACTTGTTACAAAACTCTCTAATTGTGGTAAAACTCTTAAAATACACAATTAGAGTTTCCAGAAATGATTATAAACTTGTAAGAAACCCTGGAAATAAAAGTAAATGGATTCATACTACATTTCCTGCCGTTTTTTAATCCCAGACATTACCAGTGGAAAGCTGGTAAATGACTAGAAAACTGATAATATTTACAACTCAGGGCACTTTAGGGAGCGTTTTCACTTAAATTTGTTATCAAATGTTAGGAATTCATGTTTATACAGCCCAAAATTTTTGTAGAAAGTCTGTAAGGAATGACTATACTGCCTATGTTTACAATTGAGGCCGAACTTCTCTGGCGTCTTTATGTGAATCAGTTAAAATCCTTACGGTTCCAGTACTTACTTGTTACAAAACTCTCTAATTGTGGTAAAACTCTTAAAATACGCAATTAGAGTTTCCAGAAATGATTATGTACTTGTAAGAAACGCTTGAAATAAAAGTAAATGGATTCTTACTACATTTCCTGCCGTTTTTTAATCCTAGACATTGCCAGTGGAAAGCAGGTAAATGACGAGAAAACTGATAATATTTACAACTCCGGACACTTTAGGAAGCGTTTTCACTTGAATTTGCATTCAAATGTTAGGAATTCATGTTTATACACCTCCAAATTTCTGTAGAAAGTCTGTAAGGAATCACTATACTGCCTATGTTTACAATTGAGGCCGAACTTCTCTGGCGTCTTTTGTGTGAATCAGTTAAAATCCTTACGGTTCCAGTACTTACTTGTTACAAAACCCTCTAATTGTGGTAAAACTCTTAAAATACGCAATTAGAGTTTCCAGAAATGATTATAAACTTGTAAGAAACCCTGGAAATAAAAGTAAATGGATTCGTACTACATTTCCTGCCGTTTTTTAATCCCAGACATTACCAGTGGAAAGCTGGTAAATGACTAGAAAACTGATAATATTTACAACTCCGGGCACTTTAGGGAGCGTTTTCACTTAAATTTGTTATCAAATGTTAGGAATTCATGTTTATACAGCCCAAAATTTTTGTAGAAAGTCTGTAAGGAATGACTATACTGCCTATGTTTACAATTGAGGCCGAACTTCTCTGGCGTCTTTTGTGTGAATCAGTTAAAATCCTTACGGTTCCAGTACTTACTTGTTACAAAACTCTCTAATTGTGGTAAAACTCTTAAAATACGCAATTAGAGTTTCCAGAAATGATTATGTACTTGTAAGAAACCCTTGAAATAAAAGTAAATGGATTCGAAATACATTTCCTGCCGTTTTTTAATCCCAGACATTACCAGAGGAAAGCTGGTAAATGACTAGAAAACTGATAATATTTACAACTCCGGGCACTTTAGGGAGCGTTTTCACTTAAATTTGTTATCAAATGTTAGGAATTCATGTTTATACAGCCCAAAATTTTTGTAGAAAGTCTGTAAGGAATGACTATACTGCCTATGTTTACAATTGAGGCCGAACTTCTCTGGCGTCTTTTGTGTGAATCAGTTAAAATCCTTACGGTTCCAGTACTTACTTGTTACAAAACTCTCTAATTGTGGTAAAACTCTTAAAATACGCAATTAGAGTTTCCAGAAATGATTATGTACTTGTAAGAAACGCTTGAAATAAAAGTAAATGGATTCTTACTACATTTCCTGCCGTTTTTTAATCCCAGACATTGCCAGTGGAAAGCTGTTAAATGACCAGAAAACTGATAATATTTACAACTCCGGACACTTTAGGAAGCGTTTTCACTTGAATTTGCATTCAAATGTTAGGAATTCATGTTTATACACCTCCAAATTTCTGTAGAAAGTCTGTAAGGAATCACTATACTGCCTATGTTTACAATTGAGGCCGAACTTCTCTGGCGTCTTTTGTGTGAATCAGTTAAAATCCTTACGGTTCCAGTACTTACTTGTTACAAAACCCTCTAATTGTGGTAAAACTCTTAAAATACGCAATTAGAGTTTCCAGAAATGATTATAAACTTGTAAGAAACCCTGGAAATAAAAGTAAATGGATTCGTACTACATTTCCTGCCGTTTTTTAATCCCAGACATTACCAGTGGAAAGCTGGTAAATGACTAGAAAACTGATAATATTTACAACTCCGGGCACTTTAGGGAGCGTTTTCACTTAAATTTGTTATCAAATGTTAGGAATTCATGTTTATACAGCCCAAAATTTTTGTAGAAAGTCTGTAAGGAATGACTATACTGCCTATGTTTACAATTGAGGCCGAACTTCTCTGGCGTCTTTTGTGTGAATCAGTTAAAATCCTTACGGTTCCAGTACTTACTTGTTACAAAACTCTCTAATTGTGGTAAAACTCTTAAAATACGCAATTAGAGTTTCCAGAAATGATTATGTACTTGTAAGAAACCCTTGAAATAAAAGTAAATGGATTCGAAATACATTTCCTGCCGTTTTTTAATCCCAGACTTTACCAGAGGAAAGCTGGTAAATGACTAGAAAACTGATAATATTTACAACTCCGGGCACTTTAGGGAGCGTTTTCACTTAAATTTGTTATCAAATGTTAGGAATTCATGTTTATACAGCCCAAAATTTTTGTAGAAAGTCTGTAAGGAATGACTATACTGCCTATGTTTACAATTGAGGCTGAACTTCTCTGGCGTCATTTGTGTGAATCAGTTAAAATCCTTACGGTTCCAGGACTTACTTGTTACAAAACTCTCTAATTGTGGTAAAACTCTTAAAATACACAATTAGAGTTTCCAGAAATGATTATAAACTTGTAAGAAACCCTGGAAATAAAAGTAAATGGATTCGTACTACATTTCCTGCCGTTTTTTAATCCCAGACATTACCAGTGGAAAGCTGGTAAATGACTAGAAAACTGATAATATTTACAACTCCGGGCACTTTAGGGAGCGTTTTCACTTAAATTTGTTATCAAATGTTAGGAATTCATGTTTATACAGCCCAAAATTTTTGTAGAAAGTCTGTAAGGAATGACTATACTGCCTATGTTTACAATTGAGGCCGAACTTCTCTGGCGTCTTTTGTGTGAATCAGTTAAAATCCTTACGGTTCCAGGACTTCCTTGTTACAAAACTCTCTAATTGTGGTAAAACTCTTAAAATACGCAATTAGAGTTTCCAGAAATGATTATGTACTTGTAAGAAACGCTTGAAATAAAAGTAAATGGATTCTTACTACATTTCCTGCCGTTTTTTAATCCCAGACATTACCAGTGGAAAGCTGGTAAATGACTAGAAAACTGATAATATTTACAACTCAGGGCACTTTAGGGAGCGTTTTCACTTAAATTTGTTATCAAATGTTAGGAATTCATGTTTATACAGCCCAAAATTTTTGTAGAAAGTCTGTAAGGAATGACTATACTGCCTATGTTTACAATTGAGGCCGAACTTCTCTGGCGTCTTTTGTGTGAATCAGTTAAAATCCTTACGGTTCCAGGACTTCCTTGTTACAAAACCCTCTAATTGTGGTAAAACTCTTAAAATACGCAATTAGAGTTTCCAGAAATGATTATAAACTTATAAGAAACCCTGGAAATAAAAGTAAATGGATTCGTACTACATTTCCTGCCGTTTTTTAATCCCAGACATTACCAGTGGAAAGCTGGTAAATGACTAGAAAACTGGTAATATTTACAACTCCGGGCACTTTAGGGAGCGTTTTCACTTAAATTTGTTATCAAATGTTAGGAATTCATGTTTATACAGCCCAAAATTTTTGTAGAAAGTCTGTAAGGAATGACTATACTGCCTATGTTTACAATTGAGGCCGAACTTCTCTGGCGTCTTTTGTGTGAATCAGTTAAAATCCTTACGGTTCCAGGACTTACTTGTTACAAAACTCTCTAATTGTGGTAAAACTCTTAAAATACGCAATTAGAGTTTCCAGAAATGATTATGTACTTGTAAGAAACCCTGGAAATAAAAGTAAATGGATTCGTACTACATTTCCTGCCGTTTTTTAATCCCAGACATTACCAGTGGAAAGCTGGTAAATGACTAGAAAACTGATAATATTTACAACTCAGGGCACTTTAGGGAGCGTTTTCACTTAAATTTGTTATCAAATGTTAGGAATTCATGTTTATACAGCCCAAAATTTTTGTAGAAAGTCTGTAAGGAATGACTATACTGCCTATGTTTACAATTGAGGCCGAACTTCTCTGGCGTCTTTTGTGTGAATCAGTTAAAATCCTTACGGTTCCAGTACTTACTTGTTACAAAACTCTCTAATTGTGGTAAAACTCTTAAAATACGCAATTAGAGTTTCCAGAAATGATTATGTACTTGTAAGAAACGCTTGAAATAAAAGTAAATGGATTCTTACTACATTTCCTGCCGTTTTTTAATCCCAGACATTGCCAGTGGAAAGCTGGTAAAGGACCAGAAAACTGATAATATTTACAACTCCGGACACTTTAGGAAGCGTTTTCACTTGAATTTGCATTCAAATGTTAGGAATTCATTTTTATACACCTCCAAATTTCTGTAGAAAGTCTGTAAGGAATCACTATACTGCCTATGTTTACAATTGAGGCCGAACTTCTCTGGCGTCTTTTGTGTGAATCAGTTAAAATCCTTACAGTTCCAGTACTTACTTGTTACAAAACCCTCTAATTGTGGTAAAACTCTTAAAATACGCAATTCGAGTTTCCAGAAATGATTATAAACTTGTAAGAAACCCTGGAAATAAAAGTAAATGGATTCGTACTACATTTCCTGCCGTTTTATAATCCCAGACATTACCAGTGGAAAGCTGGTAAATGACTAGAAAACTGATAATATTTACAACTCCGGGCACTTTAGGGAGCGTTTTCACTTAAATTTGTTATCAAATGTTAGGAATTCATGTTTATACAGCCCAAAATTTTTGTAGAAAGTCTGTAAGGAATGACGATACTGCCTATGTTTACAATTGAGGCTGAACTTCTCTGGCGTCTTTTGTGTGAATCAGTTAAAATCCTTACGGTTCCAGGACTTACTTGTTACAAAACTCTCTAATTGTGGTAAGACTCTTAAAATACACAATTAGAGTTTCCAGAAATGATTATAAACTTGTAAGAAACCCTGGAAATAAAAGTAAATGGATTCGTACTACATTTCCTGCCGTTTTTTAATCCCAGACATTACCAGTGGAAAGCTGGTAAATGACTAGAAAACTGATAATATTTACAACTCAGGGCACTTTAGGGAGCGTTTTCACTTAAATTTGTTATCAAATGTTAGGAATTCATGTTTATACAGCCCAAAATTTTTGTAGAAAGTCTGTAAGGAATGACTATACTGCCTATGTTTACAATTGAGGCCGAACTTCTCTGGCGTCTTTATGTGAATCAGTTAAAATCCTTACGGTTCCAGTACTTACTTGTTACAAAACTCTCTAATTGTGGTAAAACTCTTAAAATACGCAATTAGAGTTTCCAGAAATGATTATGTACTTGTAAGAAACGCTTGAAATAAAAGTAAATGGATTCTTACTACATTTCCTGCCGTTTTTTAATCCTAGACATTGCCAGTGGAAAGCAGGTAAATGACGAGAAAACTGATAATATTTACAACTCCGGACACTTTAGGAAGCGTTTTCACTTGAATTTGCATTCAAATGTTAGGAATTCATGTTTATACACCTCCAAATTTCTGTAGAAAGTCTGTAAGGAATCACTATACTGCCTATGTTTACAATTGAGGCCGAACTTCTCTGGCGTCTTTTGTGTGAATCAGTTAAAATCCTTACGGTTCCAGTACTTACTTGTTACAAAACCCTCTAATTGTGGTAAAACTCTTAAAATACGCAATTAGAGTTTCCAGAAATGATTATAAACTTGTAAGAAACCCTGGAAATAAAAGTAAATGGATTCGTACTACATTTCCTGCCGTTTTTTAATCCCAGACATTACCAGTGGAAAGCTGGTAAATGACTAGAAAACTGATAATATTTACAACTCAGGGCACTTTAGGGAGCGTTTTCACTTAAATTTGTTATCAAATGTTAGGAATTCATGTTTATACAGCCCAAAATTTTTGTAGAAAGTCTGTAAGGAATGACTATACTGCCTATGTTTACAATTGAGGCCGAACTTCTCTGGCGTCTTTTGTGTGAATCAGTTAAAATCCTTACGGTTCCAGTACTTACTTGTTACAAAACTCTCTAATTGTGGTAAAACTCTTAAAATACGCAATTAGAGTTTCCAGAAATGATTATGTACTTGTAAGAAACGCTTGAAATAAAAGTAAATGGATTCTTACTACATTTCCTGCCGTTTTTTAATCCCAGACATTGCCAGTGGAAAGCTGGTAAAGGACCAGAAAACTGATAATATTTACAACTCCGGACACTTTAGGAAGCGTTTTCACTTGAATTTGCATTCAAATGTTAGGAATTCATTTTTATACACCTCCAAATTTCTGTAGAAAGTCTGTAAGGAATCACTATACTGCCTATGTTTACAATTGAGGCCGAACTTCTCTGGCGTCTTTTGTGTGAATCAGTTAAAATCCTTACGGTTCCAGTACTTACTTGTTACAAAACCCTCTAATTGTGGTAAAACTCTTAAAATACGCAATTCGAGTTTCCAGAAATGATTATAAACTTGTAAGAAACCCTGGAAATAAAAGTAAATGGATTCGTACTACATTTCCTGCCGTTTTTTAATCCCAGACATTACCAGTGGAAAGCTGGTAAATGACTAGAAAACTGATAATATTTACAACTCCGGGCACTTTAGGGAGCGTTTTCACTTAAATTTGTTATCAAATGTTAGGAATTCATGTTTATACAGCCCAAAATTTTTGTAGAAAGTCTGTAAGGAATGACGATACTGCCTATGTTTACAATTGAGGCTGAACTTCTCTGGCGTCTTTTGTGTGAATCAGTTAAAATCCTTACGGTTCCAGGACTTACTTGTTACAAAACTCTCTAATTGTGGTAAAACTCTTAAAATACACAATTAGAGTTTCCAGAAATGATTATAAACTTGTAAGAAACCCTGGAAATAAAAGTAAATGGATTCGTACTACATTTCCTGCCGTTTTTTAATCCCAGACATTACCAGTGGAAAGCTGGTAAATGACTAGAAAACTGATAATATTTACAACTCAGGGCACTTTAGGGAGCGTTTTCACTTAAATTTGTTATCAAATGTTAGGAATTCATGTTTATACAGCCCAAAATTTTTGTAGAAAGTCTGTAAGGAATGACTATACTGCCTATGTTTACAATTGAGGCCGAACTTCTCTGGCGTCTTTATGTGAATCAGTTAAAATCCTTACGGTTCCAGTACTTACTTGTTACAAAACTCTCTAATTGTGGTAAAACTCTTAAAATACGCAATTAGAGTTTCCAGAAATGATTATGTACTTGTAAGAAACGCTTGAAATAAAAGTAAATGGATTCTTACTACATTTCCTGCCGTTTTTTAATCCTAGACATTGCCAGTGGAAAGCAGGTAAATGACGAGAAAACTGATAATATTTACAACTCCGGACACTTTAGGAAGCGTTTTCACTTGAATTTGCATTCAAATGTTAGGAATTCATGTTTATACACCTCCAAATTTCTGTAGAAAGTCTGTAAGGAATCACTATACTGCCTATGTTTACAATTGAGGCCGAACTTCTCTGGCGTCTTTTGTGTGAATCAGTTAAAATCCTTACGGTTCCAGTACTTACTTGTTACAAAACCCTCTAATTGTGGTAAAACTCTTAAAATACGCAATTAGAGTTTCCAGAAATGATTATAAACTTGTAAGAAACCCTGGAAATAAAAGTAAATGGATTCGTACTACATTTCCTGCCGTTTTTTAATCCCAGACATTACCAGTGGAAAGCTGGTAAATGACTAGAAAACTGATAATATTTACAACTCCGGGCACTTTAGGGAGCGTTTTCACTTAAATTTGTTATCAAATGTTAGGAATTCATGTTTATACAGCCCAAAATTTTTGTAGAAAGTCTGTAAGGAATGACTATACTGCCTATGTTTACAATTGAGGCCGAACTTCTCTGGCGTCTTTTGTGTGAATCAGTTAAAATCCTTACGGTTCCAGTACTTACTTGTTACAAAACTCTCTAATTGTGGTAAAACTCTTAAAATACGCAATTAGAGTTTCCAGAAATGATTATGTACTTGTAAGAAACCCTTGAAATAAAAGTAAATGGATTCGAAATACATTTCCTGCCGTTTTTTAATCCCAGACATTACCAGAGGAAAGCTGGTAAATGACTAGAAAACTGATAATATTTACAACTCCGGGCACTTTAGGGAGCGTTTTCACTTAAATTTGTTATCAAATGTTAGGAATTCATGTTTATACAGCCCAAAATTTTTGTAGAAAGTCTGTAAGGAATGACTATACTGCCTATGTTTACAATTGAGGCCGAACTTCTCTGGCGTCTTTTGTGTGAATCAGTTAAAATCCTTACGGTTCCAGTACTTACTTGTTACAAAACTCTCTAATTGTGGTAAAACTCTTAAAATACGCAATTAGAGTTTCCAGAAATGATTATGTACTTGTAAGAAACGCTTGAAATAAAAGTAAATGGATTCTTACTACATTTCCTGCCGTTTTTTAATCCCAGACATTGCCAGTGGAAAGCTGTTAAATGACCAGAAAACTGATAATATTTACAACTCCGGACACTTTAGGAAGCGTTTTCACTTGAATTTGCATTCAAATGTTAGGAATTCATGTTTATACACCTCCAAATTTCTGTAGAAAGTCTGTAAGGAATCACTATACTGCCTATGTTTACAATTGAGGCCGAACTTCTCTGGCGTCTTTTGTGTGAATCAGTTAAAATCCTTACGGTTCCAGTACTTACTTGTTACAAAACCCTCTAATTGTGGTAAAACTCTTAAAATACGCAATTAGAGTTTCCAGAAATGATTATAAACTTGTAAGAAACCCTGGAAATAAAAGTAAACGGATTCGTACTACATTTCCTGCCGTTTTTTAATCCCAGACATTACCAGTGGAAAGCTGGTAAATGACTAGAAAACTGATAATATTTACAACTCCGGGCACTTTAGGGAGCGTTTTCACTTAAATTTGTTATCAAATGTTAGGAATTCATGTTTATACAGCCCAAAATTTTTGTAGAAAGTCTGTAAGGAATGACTATACTGCCTATGTTTACAATTGAGGCCGAACTTCTCTGGCGTCTTTTGTGTGAATCAGTTAAAATCCTTACGGTTCCAGTACTTACTTGTTACAAAACTCTCTAATTGTGGTAAAACTCTTAAAATACGCAATTAGAGTTTCCAGAAATGATTATGTACTTGTAAGAAACCCTTGAAATAAAAGTAAATGGATTCGAAATACATTTCCTGCCGTTTTTTAATCCCAGACTTTACCAGAGGAAAGCTGGTAAATGACTAGAAAACTGATAATATTTACAACTCCGGGCACTTTAGGGAGCGTTTTCACTTAAATTTGTTATCAAATGTTAGGAATTCATGTTTATACAGCCCAAAATTTTTGTAGAAAGTCTGTAAGGAATGACTATACTGCCTATGTTTACAATTGAGGCTGAACTTCTCTGGCGTCATTTGTGTGAATCAGTTAAAATCCTTACGGTTCCAGGACTTACTTGTTACAAAACTCTCTAATTGTGGTAAAACTCTTAAAATACACAATTAGAGTTTCCAGAAATGATTATAAACTTGTAAGAAACCCTGGAAATAAAAGTAAATGGATTCGTACTACATTTCCTGCCGTTTTTTAATCCCAGACATTACCAGTGGAAAGCTGGTAAATGACTAGAAAACTGATAATATTTACAACTCCGGGCACTTTAGGGAGCGTTTTCACTTAAATTTGTTATCAAATGTTAGGAATTCATGTTTATACAGCCCAAAATTTTTGTAGAAAGTCTGTAAGGAATGACTATACTGCCTATGTTTACAATTGAGGCCGAACTTCTCTGGCGTCTTTTGTGTGAATCAGTTAAAATCCTTACGGTTCCAGGACTTCCTTGTTACAAAACTCTCTAATTGTGGTAAAACTCTTAAAATACGCAATTAGAGTTTCCAGAAATGATTATGTACTTGTAAGAAACGCTTGAAATAAAAGTAAATGGATTCTTACTACATTTCCTGCCGTTTTTTAATCCCAGACATTACCAGTGGAAAGCTGGTAAATGACTAGAAAACTGATAATATTTACAACTCAGGGCACTTTAGGGAGCGTTTTCACTTAAATTTGTTATCAAATGTTAGGAATTCATGTTTATACAGCCCAAAATTTTTGTAGAAAGTCTGTAAGGAATGACTATACTGCCTATGTTTACAATTGAGGCCGAACTTCTCTGGCGTCTTTTGTGTGAATCAGTTAAAATCCTTACGGTTCCAGGACTTCCTTGTTACAAAACCCTCTAATTGTGGTAAAACTCTTAAAATACGCAATTAGAGTTTCCAGAAATGATTATAAACTTATAAGAAACCCTGGAAATAAAAGTAAATGGATTCGTACTACATTTCCTGCCGTTTTTTAATCCCAGACATTACCAGTGGAAAGCTGGTAAATGACTAGAAAACTGGTAATATTTACAACTCCGGGCACTTTAGGGAGCGTTTTCACTTAAATTTGTTATCAAATGTTAGGAATTCATGTTTATACAGCCCAAAATTTTTGTAGAAAGTCTGTAAGGAATGACTATACTGCCTATGTTTACAATTGAGGCCGAACTTCTCTGGCGTCTTTTGTGTGAATCAGTTAAAATCCTTACGGTTCCAGGACTTACTTGTTACAAAACTCTCTAATTGTGGTAAAACTCTTAAAATACGCAATTAGAGTTTCCAGAAATGATTATGTACTTGTAAGAAACCCTGGAAATAAAAGTAAATGGATTCGTACTACATTTCCTGCCGTTTTTTAATCCCAGACATTACCAGTGGAAAGCTGGTAAATGACTAGAAAACTGATAATATTTACAACTCAGGGCACTTTAGGGAGCGTTTTCACTTAAATTTGTTATCAAATGTTAGGAATTCATGTTTATACAGCCCAAAATTTTTGTAGAAAGTCTGTAAGGAATGACTATACTGCCTATGTTTACAATTGAGGCCGAACTTCTCTGGCGTCTTTTGTGTGAATCAGTTAAAATCCTTACGGTTCCAGTACTTACTTGTTACAAAACTCTCTAATTGTGGTAAAACTCTTAAAATACGCAATTAGAGTTTCCAGAAATGATTATGTACTTGTAAGAAACGCTTGAAATAAAAGTAAATGGATTCTTACTACATTTCCTGCCGTTTTTTAATCCCAGACATTGCCAGTGGAAAGCTGGTAAAGGACCAGAAAACTGATAATATTTACAACTCCGGACACTTTAGGAAGCGTTTTCACTTGAATTTGCATTCAAATGTTAGGAATTCATTTTTATACACCTCCAAATTTCTGTAGAAAGTCTGTAAGGAATCACTATACTGCCTATGTTTACAATTGAGGCCGAACTTCTCTGGCGTCTTTTGTGTGAATCAGTTAAAATCCTTACGGTTCCAGTACTTACTTGTTACAAAACCCTCTAATTGTGGTAAAACTCTTAAAATACGCAATTCGAGTTTCCAGAAATGATTATAAACTTGTAAGAAACCCTGGAAATAAAAGTAAATGGATTCGTACTACATTTCCTGCCGTTTTTTAATCCCAGACATTACCAGTGGAAAGCTGGTAAATGACTAGAAAACTGATAATATTTACAACTCCGGGCACTTTAGGGAGCGTTTTCACTTAAATTTGTTATCAAATGTTAGGAATTCATGTTTATACAGCCCAAAATTTTTGTAGAAAGTCTGTAAGGAATGACGATACTGCCTATGTTTACAATTGAGGCTGAACTTCTCTGGCGTCTTTTGTGTGAATCAGTTAAAATCCTTACGGTTCCAGGACTTACTTGTTACAAAACTCTCTAATTGTGGTAAAACTCTTAAAATACACAATTAGAGTTTCCAGAAATGATTATAAACTTGTAAGAAACCCTGGAAATAAAAGTAAATGGATTCGTACTACATTTCCTGCCGTTTTTTAATCCCAGACATTACCAGTGGAAAGCTGGTAAATGACTAGAAAACTGATAATATTTACAACTCAGGGCACTTTAGGGAGCGTTTTCACTTAAATTTGTTATCAAATGTTAGGAATTCATGTTTATACAGCCCAAAATTTTTGTAGAAAGTCTGTAAGGAATGACTATACTGCCTATGTTTACAATTGAGGCCGAACTTCTCTGGCGTCTTTATGTGAATCAGTTAAAATCCTTACGGTTCCAGTACTTACTTGTTACAAAACTCTCTAATTGTGGTAAAACTCTTAAAATACGCAATTAGAGTTTCCAGAAATGATTATGTACTTGTAAGAAACGCTTGAAATAAAAGTAAATGGATTCTTACTACATTTCCTGCCGTTTTTTAATCCTAGACATTGCCAGTGGAAAGCAGGTAAATGACGAGAAAACTGATAATATTTACAACTCCGGACACTTTAGGAAGCGTTTTCACTTGAATTTGCATTCAAATGTTAGGAATTCATGTTTATACACCTCCAAATTTCTGTAGAAAGTCTGTAAGGAATCACTATACTGCCTATGTTTACAATTGAGGCCGAACTTCTCTGGCGTCTTTTGTGTGAATCAGTTAAAATCCTTACGGTTCCAGTACTTACTTGTTACAAAACCCTCTAATTGTGGTAAAACTCTTAAAATACGCAATTAGAGTTTCCAGAAATGATTATAAACTTGTAAGAAACCCTGGAAATAAAAGTAAATGGATTCGTACTACATTTCCTGCCGTTTTTTAATCCCAGACATTACCAGTGGAAAGCTGGTAAATGACTAGAAAACTGATAATATTTACAACTCCGGGCACTTTAGGGAGCGTTTTCACTTAAATTTGTTATCAAATGTTAGGAATTCATGTTTATACAGCCCAAAATTTTTGTAGAAAGTCTGTAAGGAATGACTATACTGCCTATGTTTACAATTGAGGCCGAACTTCTCTGGCGTCTTTTGTGTGAATCAGTTAAAATCCTTACGGTTCCAGTACTTACTTGTTACAAAACTCTCTAATTGTGGTAAAACTCTTAAAATACGCAATTAGAGTTTCCAGAAATGATTATGTACTTGTAAGAAACCCTTGAAATAAAAGTAAATGGATTCGAAATACATTTCCTGCCGTTTTTTAATCCCAGACATTACCAGAGGAAAGCTGGTAAATGACTAGAAAACTGATAATATTTACAACTCCGGGCACTTTAGGGAGCGTTTTCACTTAAATTTGTTATCAAATGTTAGGAATTCATGTTTATACAGCCCAAAATTTTTGTAGAAAGTCTGTAAGGAATGACTATACTGCCTATGTTTACAATTGAGGCTGAACTTCTCTGGCGTCATTTGTGTGAATCAGTTAAAATCCTTACGGTTCCAGGACTTACTTGTTACAAAACTCTCTAATTGTGGTAAAACTCTTAAAATACACAATTAGAGTTTCCAGAAATGATTATAAACTTGTAAGAAACCCTGGAAATAAAAGTAAATGGATTCGTACTACATTTCCTGCCGTTTTTTAATCCCAGACATTACCAGTGGAAAACTGGTAAATGACTAGAAAACTGATAATATTTACAACTCCGGGCACTTTAGGGAGCGTTTTCACTTAAATTTGTTATCAAATGTTAGGAATTCATGTTTATACAGCCCAAAATTTTTGTAGAAAGTCTGTAAGGAATCACTATACTGCCTATGTTTACAATTGAGGCCGAACTTCTCTGGCGTCTTTTGTGTGAATCAGTTAAAATCCTTACGGTTCCAGTACTTACTTGTTACAAAACTCTCTAATTGTGGTAAAACTCTTAAAATACGCAATTAGAGTTTCCAGAAATGATTATGTACTTGTAAGAAACGCTTGAAATAAAAGTAAATGGATTCTTACTACATTTCCTGCCGTTTTTTAATCCCAGACATTACCAGTGGAAAGCTGGTAAATGACTAGAAAACTGATAATATTTACAACTCAGGGCACTTTAGGGAGCGTTTTCACTTAAATTTGTTATCAAATGTTAGGAATTCATGTTTATACAGCCCAAAATTTTTGTAGAAAGTCTGTAAGGAATGACTATACTGCCTATGTTTACAATTGAGGCCGAACTTCTCTGGCGTCTTTTGTGTGAATCAGTTAAAATCCTTACGGTTCCAGTACTTACTTGTTACAAAACCCTCTAATTGTGGTAAAACTCTTAAAATACGCAATTCGAGTTTCCAGAAATGATTATAAACTTGTAAGAAACCCTGGAAATAAAAGTAAATGGATTCGTACTACATTTCCTGCCGTTTTTTAATCCCAGACATTACCAGTGGAAAGCTGGTAAATGACTAGAAAACTGATAATATTTACAACTCCGGGCACTTTAGGGAGCGTTTTCACTTAAATTTGTTATCAAATGTTAGGAATTCATGTTTATACAGCCCAAAATTTTTGTAGAAAGTCTGTAAGGAATGACGATACTGCCTATGTTTACAATTGAGGCTGAACTTCTCTGGCGTCTTTTGTGTGAATCAGTTAAAATCCTTACGGTTCCAGGACTTACTTGTTACAAAACTCTCTAATTGTGGTAAAACTCTTAAAATACACAATTAGAGTTTCCAGAAATGATTATAAACTTGTAAGAAACCCTGGAAATAAAAGTAAATGGATTCGTACTACATTTCCTGCCGTTTTTTAATCCCAGACATTACCAGTGGAAAGCTGGTAAATGACTAGAAAACTGATAATATTTACAACTCAGGGCACTTTAGGGAGCGTTTTCACTTAAATTTGTTATCAAATGTTAGGAATTCATGTTTATACAGCCCAAAATTTTTGTAGAAAGTCTGTAAGGAATGACTATACTGCCTATGTTTACAATTGAGGCCGAACTTCTCTGGCGTCTTTATGTGAATCAGTTAAAATCCTTACGGTTCCAGTACTTACTTGTTACAAAACTCTCTAATTGTGGTAAAACTCTTAAAATACGCAATTAGAGTTTCCAGAAATGATTATGTACTTGTAAGAAACGCTTGAAATAAAAGTAAATGGATTCTTACTACATTTCCTGCCGTTTTTTAATCCTAGACATTGCCAGTGGAAAGCAGGTAAATGACGAGAAAACTGATAATATTTACAACTCCGGACACTTTAGGAAGCGTTTTCACTTGAATTTGCATTCAAATGTTAGGAATTCATGTTTATACACCTCCAAATTTCTGTAGAAAGTCTGTAAGGAATCACTATACTGCCTATGTTTACAATTGAGGCCGAACTTCTCTGGCGTCTTTTGTGTGAATCAGTTAAAATCCTTACGGTTCCAGTACTTACTTGTTACAAAACCCTCTAATTGTGGTAAAACTCTTAAAATACGCAATTAGAGTTTCCAGAAATGATTATAAACTTGTAAGAAACCCTGGAAATAAAAGTAAATGGATTCGTACTACATTTCCTGCCGTTTTTTAATCCCAGACATTACCAGTGGAAAGCTGGTAAATGACTAGAAAACTGATAATATTTACAACTCCGGGCACTTTAGGGAGCGTTTTCACTTAAATTTGTTATCAAATGTTAGGAATTCATGTTTATACAGCCCAAAATTTTTGTAGAAAGTCTGTAAGGAATGACTATACTGCCTATGTTTACAATTGAGGCCGAACTTCTCTGGCGTCTTTTGTGTGAATCAGTTAAAATCCTTACGGTTCCAGTACTTACTTGTTACAAAACTCTCTAATTGTGGTAAAACTCTTAAAATACGCAATTAGAGTTTCCAGAAATGATTATGTACTTGTAAGAAACCCTTGAAATAAAAGTAAATGGATTCGAAATACATTTCCTGCCGTTTTTTAATCCCAGACATTACCAGAGGAAAGCTGGTAAATGACTAGAAAACTGATAATATTTACAACTCCGGGCACTTTAGGGAGCGTTTTCACTTAAATTTGTTATCAAATGTTAGGAATTCATGTTTATACAGCCCAAAATTTTTGTAGAAAGTCTGTAAGGAATGACTATACTGCCTATGTTTACAATTGAGGCTGAACTTCTCTGGCGTCATTTGTGTGAATCAGTTAAAATCCTTACGGTTCCAGGACTTACTTGTTACAAAACTCTCTAATTGTGGTAAAACTCTTAAAATACACAATTAGAGTTTCCAGAAATGATTATAAACTTGTAAGAAACCCTGGAAATAAAAGTAAATGGATTCGTACTACATTTCCTGCCGTTTTTTAATCCCAGACATTACCAGTGGAAAACTGGTAAATGACTAGAAAACTGATAATATTTACAACTCCGGGCACTTTAGGGAGCGTTTTCACTTAAATTTGTTATCAAATGTTAGGAATTCATGTTTATACAGCCCAAAATTTTTGTAGAAAGTCTGTAAGGAATCACTATACTGCCTATGTTTACAATTGAGGCCGAACTTCTCTGGCGTCTTTTGTGTGAATCAGTTAAAATCCTTACGGTTCCAGTACTTACTTGTTACAAAACTCTCTAATTGTGGTAAAACTCTTAAAATACGCAATTAGAGTTTCCAGAAATGATTATGTACTTGTAAGAAACGCTTGAAATAAAAGTAAATGGATTCTTACTACATTTCCTGCCGTTTTTTAATCCCAGACATTACCAGTGGAAAGCTGGTAAATGACTAGAAAACTGATAATATTTACAACTCAGGGCACTTTAGGGAGCGTTTTCACTTAAATTTGTTATCAAATGTTAGGAATTCATGTTTATACAGCCCAAAATTTTTGTAGAAAGTCTGTAAGGAATGACTATACTGCCTATGTTTACAATTGAGGCCGAACTTCTCTGGCGTCTTTTGTGTGAATCAGTTAAAATCCTTACGGTTCCAGTACTTACTTGTTACAAAACCCTCTAATTGTGGTAAAACTCTTAAAATACGCAATTAGAGTTTCCAGAAATGATTATAAACTTGTAAGAAACCCTGGAAATAAAAGTAAATGGATTCGTACTACATTTCCTGCCGTTTTTTAATCCCAGACATTACCAGTGGAAAGCTGGTAAATGACTAGAAAACTGATAATATTTACAACTCCGGGCACTTTAGGGAGCGTTTTCACTTAAATTTGTTATCAAATGTTAGGAATTCATGTTTATACAGCCCAAAATTTTTGTAGAAAGTCTGTAAGGAATGACTATACTGCCTATGTTTACAATTGAGGCTGAACTTCTCTGGCGTCTTTTGTGTGAATCAGTTAAAATCCTTACGGTTCCAGGACTTACTTGTTACAAAACTCTCTAATTGTGGTAAAACTCTTAAAATACACAATTAGAGTTTCCAGAAATGATTATAAACTTGTAAGAAACCCTGGAAATAAAAGTAAATGGATTCGTACTACATTTCCTGCCGTTTTTTAATCCCAGACATTACCAGTGGAAAGCTGGTAAATGACTAGAAAACTGATAATATTTACAACTCAGGGCACTTTAGGGAGCGTTTTCACTTAAATTTGTTATCAAATGTTAGGAATTCATGTTTATACAGCCCAAAATTTTTGTAGAAAGTCTGTAAGGAATGACTATACTGCCTATGTTTACAATTGAGGCCGAACTTCTCTGGCGTCTTTATGTGAATCAGTTAAAATCCTTACGGTTCCAGTACTTACTTGTTACAAAACTCTCTAATTGTGGTAAAACTCTTAAAATACGCAATTAGAGTTTCCAGAAATGATTATGTACTTGTAAGAAACGCTTGAAATAAAAGTAAATGGATTCTTACTACATTTCCTGCCGTTTTTTAATCCTAGACATTGCCAGTGGAAAGCAGGTAAATGACGAGAAAACTGATAATATTTACAACTCCGGACACTTTAGGAAGCGTTTTCACTTGAATTTGCATTCAAATGTTAGGAATTCATGTTTATACACCTCCAAATTTCTGTAGAAAGTCTGTAAGGAATCACTATACTGCCTATGTTTACAATTGAGGCCGAACTTCTCTGGCGTCTTTTGTGTGAATCAGTTAAAATCCTTACGGTTCCAGTACTTACTTGTTACAAAACCCTCTAATTGTGGTAAAACTCTTAAAATACGCAATTAGAGTTTCCAGAAATGATTATAAACTTGTAAGAAACCCTGGAAATAAAAGTAAATGGATTCGTACTACATTTCCTGCCGTTTTTTAATCCCAGACATTACCAGTGGAAAGCTGGTAAATGACTAGAAAACTGATAATATTTACAACTCCGGGCACTTTAGGGAGCGTTTTCACTTAAATTTGTTATCAAATGTTAGGAATTCATGTTTATACAGCCCAAAATTTTTGTAGAAAGTCTGTAAGGAATGACTATACTGCCTATGTTTACAATTGAGGCCGAACTTCTCTGGCGTCTTTTGTGTGAATCAGTTAAAATCCTTACGGTTCCAGTACTTACTTGTTACAAAACTCTCTAATTGTGGTAAAACTCTTAAAATACGCAATTAGAGTTTCCAGAAATGATTATGTACTTGTAAGAAACCCTTGAAATAAAAGTAAATGGATTCGAAATACATTTCCTGCCGTTTTTTAATCCCAGACATTACCAGTGGAAAACTGGTAAATGACTAGAAAACTGATAATATTTACAACTCCGGGCACTTTAGGGAGCGTTTTCACTTAAATTTGTTATCAAATGTTAGGAATTCATGTTTATACAGCCCAAAATTTTTGTAGAAAGTCTGTAAGGAATCACTATACTGCCTATGTTTACAATTGAGGCCGAACTTCTCTGGCGTCTTTTGTGTGAATCAGTTAAAATCCTTACGGTTCCAGTACTTACTTATAACAAAACTCTCTAATTGTGGTAAAACTCTTAAAATACGCAATTAGAGTTTCCAGAAATGATTATGTACTTGTAAGAAACGCTTGAAATAAAAGTAAATGGATTCTTACTACATTTCCTGCCGTTTTTTAATCCCAGACATTACCAGTGGAAAGCTGGTAAATGACTAGAAAACTGATAATATTTACAACTCAGGGCACTTTAGGGAGCGTTTTCACTTAAATTTGTTATCAAATGTTAGGAATTCATGTTTATACAGCCCAAAATTTTTGTAGAAAGTCTGTAAGGAATGACTATACTGCCTATGTTTACAATTGAGGCCGAACTTCTCTGGCGTCTTTTGTGTGATTCAGTTAAAATCCTTACGGTTCCAGTACTTACTTGTTACAAAACCCTCTAATTGTGGTAAAACTCTTAAAATACGCAATTAGAGTTTCCAGAAATGATTATAAACTTGTAAGAAACCCTGGAAATAAAAGTAAATGGATTCATACTACATTTCCTGCCGTTTTTTAATCCCAGACATTACCAGTGGAAAGCTGGTAAATGACTAGAAAACTGATAATATTTACAACTCCGGGCACTTTAGGGAGCGTTTTCACTTAAATTTGTTATCAAATGTTAGGAATTCATGTTTATACAGCCCAAAATTTTTGTAGAAAGTCTGTAAGGAATGACTATACTCCCTATGTTTACAATCGAGGCCGAACTTCTCTGGCGTCTTTTGTGTGAATCAGTTAAAATCCTTACGGTTTCAGTACTTACTTGTTACAAAACTCTCTAATTGTGGTAAAACTCTTAAAATACGCAATTAGAGTTTCCAGAAATGATTATGTACTTGTAAGAAACGCTTGAAATAAAAGTAAATGGATTCTTACTACATTTCCTGCCGTTTTTTAATCCCAGACATTGCCAGTGGAAAGCTGGTAAATGACCAGAAAACTGATAATATTTACAACTCCGGACACTTTAGGAAGCGTTTTCACTTGAATTTGCTTTCAAATGTTAGGAATTCATGTTTATACAGCCCAAAATTTTTGTAGAAAGTCTGTAAGGAATGACTATACTGCCTATGTTTACAATTGAGGCCGAACTTCTCTGGCGTCTTTATGTGAATCAGTTAAAATCCTTACGGTTCCAGTACTTACTTGTTACAAAACTCTCTAATTGTGGTAAAACTCTTAAAATACGCAATTAGAGTTTCCAGAAATGATTATGTACTTGTAAGAAACGCTTGAAATAAAAGTAAATGGATTCTTACTACATTTCCTGCCGTTTTTTAATCCTACACATTGCCAGTGGAAAGCAGGTAAATGACGAGAAAACTGATAATATTTACAACTCCGGACACTTTAGGAAGCGTTTTCACTTGAATTTGCATTCAAATGTTAGGAATTCATGTTTATACACCTCCAAATTTCTGTAGAAAGTCTGTAAGGAATCACTATACTGCCTATGTTTACAATTGAGGCCGAACTTCTCTGGCGTCTTTTGTGTGAATCAGTTAAAATCCTTACGGTTCCAGTACTTACTTGTTACAAAACCCTCTAATTGTGGTAAAACTCTTAAAATACGCAATTAGAGTTTCCAGAAATGATTATAAACTTGTAAGAAACCCTGGAAATAAAAGTAAATGGATTCGTACTACATTTCCTGCCGTTTTTTAATCCCAGACATTACCAGTGGAAAGCTGGTAAATGACTAGAAAACTGATAATATTTACAACTCCGGGCACTTTAGGGAGCGTTTTCACTTAAATTTGTTATCAAATGTTATGAATTCATGTTTATACAGCCCAAAATTTTTGTAGAAAGTCTGTAAGGAATGACTATACTGCCTATGTTTACAATTGAGGCTGAACTTCTCTGGCGTCTTTTGTGTCAATCAGTTAAAATCCTTACGGTTCCAGGACTTACTTGTTACAAAACTCTCTAATTGTGGTAAAACTCTTAAAATACACAATTAGAGTTTCCAGAAATGATTATAAACTTGTAAGAAACCCTGGAAATAAAAGTAAATGGATTCGTGCTACATTTCCTGCCTTTTTTTAATCCCAGACATTACCAGTGGAAAGCTGGTAAATGACTAGAAAACTGATAATATTTACAACTCCGGGCACTTTAGGGAGCGTATTCACTTAAATTTGTTATCAAATGTTAGGAATTCATGTTTATACAGCCCAAAATTTTTGTAGAAAGTCTGTAAGGAATGACTATACTGCCTATGTTTACAATTGAGGCTGAACTTCTCTGGCGTCTTTTGTGTGAATCAGTTAAAATCCTTACGGTTCCAGGACTTACTTGTTACAAAACTCTCTAATTGTGGTAAAACTCTTAAAATACACAATTAGAGTTTCCAGAAATGATTATAAACTTGTAAGAAACCCTGGAAATAAAAGTAAATGGATTCGTACTATATTTCCTGCCGTTTTTAATCCCAGACATTACCAGTGGAAAGCTGGTAAATGACTAGAAAACTGATAATATTTACAACTCCGGGCACTTTAGGGAGCGTTTTCACTTAAATTTGTTATCAAATGTTAGGAATTCATGTTTATACAGCCCAAAATTTTTGTAGAAAGTCTGTAAGGAATGACTATACTGCCTATGTTTACAATTGAGGCCGAACTTCTCTGGCGTCTTTTGTGTGAATCAGTTTAAATCCTTACGGTTCCAGTACTTACTTGTTACAAAACTCTCTAATTGTGGTAAAACTCTTAAAATACGCAATTAGAGTTTCCTGAAATGATTATGTACTTGTAAGAAACGCTTGAAATAAAAGTAAATGGATTCTTACTACATTTCCTGCCGTTTTTTAATCCCAGACATTGCCAGTGGAAAGCTGGTAAATGACCAGAAAACTGATAATATTTACAACTCCGGACCCTTTAGGAAGCGTTTTCACTTGAATTTGCTTTCAAATGTTAGGAATTCATGTTTATACACCTCCAAATTTCTGTAGAAAGTCTGTAAGGAATCACTATACTGCCTATGTTTACAATTGAGGCCGAACTTCTCTGGCGTCTTTTGTGTGAATCAGTTAAAATCCTTACGGTTCCAGTACTTACTTGTTACAAAACCCTCTAATTGTGGTAAAACTCTTAAAATACGCAATTAGAGTTTCCAGAAATGATTATAAACTTGTAAGAAACCCTGGAAATAAAAGTAAATGGATTCGTACTACATTACCTGCCGTTTTTTAATCCCAGACATTACCAGTGGAAAGCTGGTAAATGACTAGAAAACTGATAATATTTACAACTCCGGGCACTTTAGGGAGCGTTTTCACTTAAATTTGTTATCAAATGTTAGGAATTCATGTTTATACAGCCCAAAATTTTTGTAGAAAGTCTGTAAGGAATGACTATACTGCCTATGTTTACAATTGAGGTTGAACTTCTCTGGCGTCTTTTGTGTGAATCAGTTAAAATCCTTACGGTTCCAGGACTTACTTGTTACAAAACTCTCTAATTGTGGTAAAACTCTTAAAATACGCAATTAGAGTTTCCTGAAATGATTATGTACTTGTAAGAAACGCTTGAAATAAAAGTAAATGGATTCTTACTACATTTCCTGCCGTTTTTTAATCCCAGACATTGCCAGTGGAAAGCTGGTAAATGACCAGAAAACTGATAATATTTACAACTCCGGACACTTTAGGAAGCGTTTTCACTTGAATTTGCTTTCAAATGTTAGGAATTCATGTTTATACACCTCCAAATTTCTTTAGAAAGTCTGTAAGGAATCACTATACTGCCTATGTTTACAATTGAGGCCGAACTTCTCTGGCGTCTTTTGTGTGAATCAGTTAAAATCCTTACGGTTCCAGTACTTACTTGTTACAAAACCCTCTAATTGTGGTAAAACTCTTAAAATACGCAATTAGAGTTTCCAGAAATGATTATAAACTTGTAAGAAACCCTGGAAATAAAAGTAAATGGATTCGTACTACATTTCCTGCCGTTTTTTAATCCCAGACATTACCAGTGGAAAGCTGGTAAATGACTAGAAAACTGATAATATTTACAACTCCGGGCACTTTAGGGAGCGTTTTCACTTAAATTTGTTATCAAATGTTAGGAATTCATGTTTATACAGCCCAAAATTTTTGTAGAAAGTCTGTAAGGAATGACTATACTGCCTATGTTTACAATTGAGGCCGAACTTCTCTGGC
Organism: Myotis daubentonii; assembly: GCF_963259705.1. Classification (NCBI taxonomy): domain Eukaryota; kingdom Metazoa; phylum Chordata; class Mammalia; order Chiroptera; family Vespertilionidae; genus Myotis; species Myotis daubentonii. The sequence goes on along the minus strand of NW_026775510.1, from coordinate 25,818 downwards.
GTCTTTTGTGTGAATCAGTTAAAATCCTTACGGTTCCAGTACTTACTTGTTACAAAACTCTCTAATTGTGGTAAAACTCTTAAAATACGCAATTAGAGTTTCCAGAAATGATTATGTACTTGTAAGAAACGCTTGAAATAAAAGTAAATGGATTCTTACTACATTTCCTGCCGTTTTTTAATCCCAGACATTGCCGGTGGAAAGCTGGTAAATGACCAGAAAACTGATAATATTTACAACTCCGGACACTTTAGGAAGCGTTTTCACTTGAATTTGCTTTCAAATGTTAGGAATTCATGTTTATACACCTCCAAATTTCTGTAGAAAGTCTGTAAGGAATCACTATACTGCCTATGTTTACAATTGAGGCCGAACTTCTCTGGCGTCTTTTGTGTGAATCAGTTAAAATCCTTACGGTTCCAGTACTTACTTGTTACAAAACCCTCTAATTGTGGTAAAACTCTTAAAATACGCAATTAGAGTTTCCAGAAATGATTATAAACTTGTAAGAAACCCTGGAAATAAAAGTAAATGGATTCGTACTACATTTCCTGCCGTTTTTTAATCCCAGACATTACCAGTGGAAAGCTGGTAAATGACTAGAAAACTGATAATATTTACAACTCCGGGCACTTTAGGGAGCGTTTTCACTTAAATTTGTTATCAAATGTTAGGAATTCATGTTTATACAGCCCAAAATTTTTGTAGAAAGTCTGTAAGGAATGACTATACTGCCTATGTTTACAATTGAGGCTGAACTTCTCTGGCGTCTTTTGTGTGAATCAGTTAAAATCCTTACGGTTCCAGGACTTACTTGTTACAAAACTCTCTAATTGTGGTAAAACTCTTAAAATACACAATTAGAGTTTCCAGAAATGATTATAAACTTGTAAGAAACCCTGGAAATAAAAGTAAATGGATTCGTACTACATTTCCTGCCGTTTTTTAATCCCAGACATTACCAGTGGAAAGCTGGTAAATGACTAGAAAACTGATAATATTTACAACTCCGGGCACTTTAGGGAGCGTTTTCACTTAAATTTGTTATCAAATGTTAGGAATTCATGTTTATACAGCCCAAAATTTTTGTAGAAAGTCTGTAAGGAATGACTATACTGCCTATGTTTACAATTGAGGCCGAACTTCTCTGGCGTCTTTTGTGTGAATCAGTTAAAATCCTTACGGTTCCAGGACTTCCTTGTTACAAAACTCTCTAATTGTGGTAAAACTCTTAAAATACACAATTAGAGTTTCCAGAAATGATTATAAACTTGTAAGAAACCCTGGAAATAAAAGTAAATGGATTCGTACTACATTTCCTGCCGTTTTTTAATCCCAGACATTACCAGTGGAAAGCTGGTAAATGAATAGAAAACTGATAATATTTACAACTCCGGGCACTTTAGGGAGCGTTTTCACTTAAATTTGTTATCAAATATTAGGAATTCATGTTTTTACACCTCAAAATTTCTGTATAAAGTCTGTAAGGAATGACTACACTGCCTATGTTTACAATTGAGGCCGAACTTCTCTGGCGTCTTTTGTGTGAATCAGTTAAAATCCTTACGGTTCCAGTACTTACTTGTTACAAAACTCTCTAATTGTGGTAAAACTCTTAAAATACGCAATTAGAGTTTCCAGAAATGATTATGTACTTGTAAGAAACGCTTGAAATAAAAGTAAATGGATTCTTACTACATTTCCTGCCGTTTTTTAATCCCAGACATTGCCAGTGGAAAGCTGGTAAATGACCAGAAAACTGATAATATTTACAACTCCGGACACTTTAGGAAGCGTTTTCACTTGAATTTGCTTTCAAATGTTTGGAATTCATGTTTATACACCTCCAAATTTCTGTAGAAAGTCTGTAAGGAATCACTATACTGCCTATGTTTACAATTGAGGCCGAACTTCTCTGGCGTCTTTTGTGTGAATCAGTTAAAATCCTTACGGTTCCAGTACTTACTTGTTACAAAACCCTCTAATTGTGGTAAAACTCTTAAAATACGCAATTAGAGTTTCCAGAAATGATTATAAACTTGTAAGAAACCCTGGAAATAAAAGTAAATGGATTCGTACTACATTTCCTGCCGTTTTTTAATCCCAGACATTACCAGTGGAAAGCTGGTAAATGACTAGAAAACTGATAATATTTACAACTCCGGGCACTTTAGGGAGCGTTTTCACTTAAATTTGTTATCAAATGTTAGGAATTCATGTTTATACAGCCCAAAATTTTTGTAGAAAGTCTGTAAGGAATGACTATACTGCCTACGTTTACAATTGAGGCCGAACTTCTCTGGCGTCTTTTGTGTGAATCAGTTAAAATCCTTACGGTTCCAGTACTTACTTGTTACAAAACTCTCTAATTGTGGTAAAACTCTTAAAATACGCAATTAGAGTTTCCAGAAATGATTATGTACTTGTAAGAAACGCTTGAAATAAAAGTAAATGGATTCTTACTACATTTCCTGCCGTTTTTTAATCCCAGACATTGCCAGTGGAAAGCTGGTAAATGACCAGAAAACTGATAATATTTACAACTCCGGACACTTTAGGAAGCGTTTTCACTTGAATTTGCTTTCAAATGTTAGGAATTCATGTTTATACACCTCCAAATTTCTGTAGAAAGTCTGTAAGGAATCACTATACTGCCTATGTTTACAATTGAGGCCGAACTTCTCTGGCGTCTTTTGTGTGAATCAGTTAAAATCCTTACGGTTCCAGTACTTACTTGTTACAAAACCCTCTAATTGTGGTAAAACTCTTAAAATACGCAATTAGAGTTTCCAGAAATGATTATAAACTTGTAGGAAACCCTGGAAATAAAAGTAAATGGATTCGTACTACATTTCCTGCCGTTTTTTAATCCCAGACATTACCAGTGGAAAGCTGGTAAATGACTAGAAAACTGATAATATTTACAACTCCGGGCACTTTAGGGAGCGTTTTCACTTAAATTTGTTATCAAATGTTAGGAATTCATGTTTATACAGCCCAAAATTTTTGTAGAAAGTCTGTAAGGAATGACTATACTGCCTATGTTTACAATTGAGGCTGAACTTCTCTGGCGTCTTTTGTGTGAATCAGTTAAAATCCTTATGGTTCCAGTACTTACTTGTTACAAAACTCTCTAATTGTGGTAAAACTCTTAAAATACACAATTAGAGTTTCCAGAAATGATTATAAACTTGTAAGAAACCCTGGAAATAAAAGTAAATGGATTCGTACTACATTTCCTGCCGTTTTTTAATCCCAGACATTACCAGTGGAAAGCTGGTAAATGACTAGAAAACTGATAATATTTACAACTCCGGGCACTTTAGGGAGCGTTTTCACTTAAATTTGTTATCAAATGTTAGGAATTCATGTTTATACAGCCCAAAATTTTTGTAGAAAGTCTGTAAGGAATGACTATACTGCCTATGTTTACAATTGAGGCCGAACTTCTCTGGCGTCTTTTGTGTGAATCAGTTAAAATCCTTACGGTTCCAGGACTTACTTGTTACAAAACTCTCTAATTGTGGTAAAACTCTTAAAATACACAATTAGAGTTTCCAGAAATGATTATAAACTTGTAAGAAACCCTGGAAATAAAAGTAAATGGATTCGTACTACATTTCCTGCCGTTTTTTAATCCCAAACATTACCAGTGGAAAGCTGGTAAATGAATAGAAAACTGATAATATTTACAACTCCGGGCACTTTAGGGAGCGTTTTCAATTAAATTTGTTATCAAATATTAGGAATTCATGTTTATACAGCCCAAAATTTTTGTAGAAAGTCTGTAAGGAATGACTATACTGCCTATGTTTACAATTGAGGCCGAACTTCTCTGGCGTCTTTTGTGTGAATCAGTTAAAATCCTTACGGTTCCAGGACTTACTTGTTACAAAACCCTCTAATTGTGGTAAAACTCTTAAAATACGCAATTAGAGTTTCCAGAAATGATTATGTACTGGTAAGAAACCCTGGAAATAAAAGTAAATGGATTCGTACTACATTTCCTGCCGTTTTTTAATCCCAGACATTACCAGTGGAAAGCTGGTAAATGACTAGAAAACTGATAATATTTACAACTCCGGGCACTTTAGGGAGCGTTTTCACTTAAATTTGTTATCAAATGTTAGGAATTCATGTTTATACAGCCCAAAATTTTTGTAGAAAGTCTGTAAGGAATGACTATACTGCCTATGTTTACAATTGAGGCCGAACTTCTCTGGCGTCTTTTGTGTGAATCAGTTAAAATCCTTACGGTTCCAGTACTTACTTGTTACAAAACTCTCTAATTGTGGTAAAACTCTTAAAATACGCAATTAGAGTTTCCAGAAATGATTATGTACTTGTAAGAAACGCTTGAAATAAAAGTAAATGGATTCTTACTACATTTCCTGCCGTTTTTTAATCCCAGACATTGCCAGTGGAAAGCTGGTAAATGACCAGAAAACTGATAATATTTACAACTCCGGACCCTTTAGGAAGCGTTTTCACTTGAATTTGCTTTCAAATGTTAGGAATTCATGTTTATACACCTCCAAATTTCTGTAGAAAGTCTGTAAGGAATCACTATACTGCCTATGTTTACAATTGAGGCCGAACTTCTCTGGCGTCTTTTGTGTGAATCAGTTAAAATCCTTACGGTTCCAGTACTTACTTGTTACAAAACCCTCTAATTGTGGTAAAACTCTTAAAATACGCAATTAGAGTTTCCAGAAATGATTATAAACTTGTAAGAAACCCTGGAAATAAAAGTAAATGGATTCGTACTACATTACCTGCCGTTTTTTAATCCCAGACATTACCAGTGGAAAGCTGGTAAATGACTAGAAAACTGATAATATTTACAACTCCGGGCACTTTAGGGAGCGTTTTCACTTAAATTTGTTATCAAATGTTAGGAATTCATGTTTATACAGCCCAAAATTTTTGTAGAAAGTCTGTAAGGAATGACTATACTGCCTATGTTTACAATTGAGGTTGAACTTCTCTGGCGTCTTTTGTGTGAATCAGTTAAAATCCTTACGGTTCCAGGACTTACTTGTTACAAAACTCTCTAATTGTGGTAAAACTCTTAAAATACGCAATTAGAGTTTCCTGAAATGATTATGTACTTGTAAGAAACGCTTGAAATAAAAGTAAATGGATTCTTACTACATTTCCTGCCGTTTTTTAATCCCAGACATTGCCAGTGGAAAGCTGGTAAATGACCAGAAAACTGATAATATTTACAACTCCGGACACTTTAGGAAGCGTTTTCACTTGAATTTGCTTTCAAATGTTAGGAATTCATGTTTATACACCTCCAAATTTCTTTAGAAAGTCTGTAAGGAATCACTATACTGCCTATGTTTACAATTGAGGCCGAACTTCTCTGGCGTCTTTTGTGTGAATCAGTTAAAATCCTTACGGTTCCAGTACTTACTTGTTACAAAACCCTCTAATTGTGGTAAAACTCTTAAAATACGCAATTAGAGTTTCCAGAAATGATTATAAACTTGTAAGAAACCCTGGAAATAAAAGTAAATGGATTCGTACTACATTTCCTGCCGTTTTTTAATCCCAGACATTACCAGTGGAAAGCTGGTAAATGACTAGAAAACTGATAATATTTACAACTCCGGGCACTTTAGGGAGCGTTTTCACTTAAATTTGTTATCAAATGTTAGGAATTCATGTTTATACAGCCCAAAATTTTTGTAGAAAGTCTGTAAGGAATGACTATACTGCCTATGTTTACAATTGAGGCCGAACTTCTCTGGCGTCTTTTGTGTGAATCAGTTAAAATCCTTACGGTTCCAGTACTTACTTGTTACAAAACTCTCTAATTGTGGTAAAACTCTTAAAATACGCAATTAGAGTTTCCAGAAATGATTATGTACTTGTAAGAAACGCTTGAAATAAAAGTAAATGGATTCTTACTACATTTCCTGCCGTTTTTTAATCCCAGACATTGCCGGTGGAAAGCTGGTAAATGACCAGAAAACTGATAATATTTACAACTCCGGACACTTTAGGAAGCGTTTTCACTTGAATTTGCTTTCAAATGTTAGGAATTCATGTTTATACACCTCCAAATTTCTGTAGAAAGTCTGTAAGGAATCACTATACTGCCTATGTTTACAATTGAGGCCGAACTTCTCTGGCGTCTTTTGTGTGAATCAGTTAAAATCCTTACGGTTCCAGTACTTACTTGTTACAAAACCCTCTAATTGTGGTAAAACTCTTAAAATACGCAATTAGAGTTTCCAGAAATGATTATAAACTTGTAAGAAACCCTGGAAATAAAAGTAAATGGATTCGTACTACATTTCCTGCCGTTTTTTAATCCCAGACATTACCAGTGGAAAGCTGGTAAATGACTAGAAAACTGATAATATTTACAACTCCGGGCACTTTAGGGAGCGTTTTCACTTAAATTTGTTATCAAATGTTAGGAATTCATGTTTATACAGCCCAAAATTTTTGTAGAAAGTCTGTAAGGAATGACTATACTGCCTATGTTTACAATTGAGGCTGAACTTCTCTGGCGTCTTTTGTGTGAATCAGTTAAAATCCTTACGGTTCCAGGACTTACTTGTTACAAAACTCTCTAATTGTGGTAAAACTCTTAAAATACACAATTAGAGTTTCCAGAAATGATTATAAACTTGTAAGAAACCCTGGAAATAAAAGTAAATGGATTCGTACTACATTTCCTGCCGTTTTTTAATCCCAGACATTACCAGTGGAAAGCTGGTAAATGACTAGAAAACTGATAATATTTACAACTCCGGGCACTTTAGGGAGCGTTTTCACTTAAATTTGTTATCAAATGTTAGGAATTCATGTTTATACAGCCCAAAATTTTTGTAGAAAGTCTGTAAGGAATGACTATACTGCCTATGTTTACAATTGAGGCCGAACTTCTCTGGCGTCTTTTGTGTGAATCAGTTAAAATCCTTACGGTTCCAGGACTTCCTTGTTACAAAACTCTCTAATTGTGGTAAAACTCTTAAAATACACAATTAGAGTTTCCAGAAATGATTATAAACTTGTAAGAAACCCTGGAAATAAAAGTAAATGGATTCGTACTACATTTCCTGCCGTTTTTTAATCCCAGACATTACCAGTGGAAAGCTGGTAAATGAATAGAAAACTGATAATATTTACAACTCCGGGCACTTTAGGGAGCGTTTTCACTTAAATTTGTTATCAAATATTAGGAATTCATGTTTTTACACCTCAAAATTTCTGTATAAAGTCTGTAAGGAATGACTACACTGCCTATGTTTACAATTGAGGCCGAACTTCTCTGGCGTCTTTTGTGTGAATCAGTTAAAATCCTTACGGTTCCAGTACTTACTTGTTACAAAACTCTCTAATTGTGGTAAAACTCTTAAAATACGCAATTAGAGTTTCCAGAAATGATTATGTACTTGTAAGAAACGCTTGAAATAAAAGTAAATGGATTCTTACTACATTTCCTGCCGTTTTTTAATCCCAGACATTGCCAGTGGAAAGCTGGTAAATGACCAGAAAACTGATAATATTTACAACTCCGGACACTTTAGGAAGCGTTTTCACTTGAATTTGCTTTCAAATGTTTGGAATTCATGTTTATACACCTCCAAATTTCTGTAGAAAGTCTGTAAGGAATCACTATACTGCCTATGTTTACAATTGAGGCCGAACTTCTCTGGCGTCTTTTGTGTGAATCAGTTAAAATCCTTACGGTTCCAGTACTTACTTGTTACAAAACCCTCTAATTGTGGTAAAACTCTTAAAATACGCAATTAGAGTTTCCAGAAATGATTATAAACTTGTAAGAAACCCTGGAAATAAAAGTAAATGGATTCGTACTACATTTCCTGCCGTTTTTTAATCCCAGACATTACCAGTGGAAAGCTGGTAAATGACTAGAAAACTGATAATATTTACAACTCCGGGCACTTTAGGGAGCGTTTTCACTTAAATTTGTTATCAAATGTTAGGAATTCATGTTTATACAGCCCAAAATTTTTGTAGAAAGTCTGTAAGGAATGACTATACTGCCTACGTTTACAATTGAGGCCGAACTTCTCTGGCGTCTTTTGTGTGAATCAGTTAAAATCCTTACGGTTCCAGTACTTACTTGTTACAAAACTCTCTAATTGTGGTAAAACTCTTAAAATACGCAATTAGAGTTTCCAGAAATGATTATGTACTTGTAAGAAACGCTTGAAATAAAAGTAAATGGATTCTTACTACATTTCCTGCCGTTTTTTAATCCCAGACATTGCCAGTGGAAAGCTGGTAAATGACCAGAAAACTGATAATATTTACAACTCCGGACACTTTAGGAAGCGTTTTCACTTGAATTTGCTTTCAAATGTTAGGAATTCATGTTTATACACCTCCAAATTTCTGTAGAAAGTCTGTAAGGAATCACTATACTGCCTATGTTTACAATTGAGGCCGAACTTCTCTGGCGTCTTTTGTGTGAATCAGTTAAAATCCTTACGGTTCCAGTACTTACTTGTTACAAAACCCTCTAATTGTGGTAAAACTCTTAAAATACGCAATTAGAGTTTCCAGAAATGATTATAAACTTGTAGGAAACCCTGGAAATAAAAGTAAATGGATTCGTACTACATTTCCTGCCGTTTTTTAATCCCAGACATTACCAGTGGAAAGCTGGTAAATGACTAGAAAACTGATAATATTTACAACTCCGGGCACTTTAGGGAGCGTTTTCACTTAAATTTGTTATCAAATGTTAGGAATTCATGTTTATACAGCCCAAAATTTTTGTAGAAAGTCTGTAAGGAATGACTATACTGCCTATGTTTACAATTGAGGCTGAACTTCTCTGGCGTCTTTTGTGTGAATCAGTTAAAATCCTTATGGTTCCAGTACTTACTTGTTACAAAACTCTCTAATTGTGGTAAAACTCTTAAAATACACAATTAGAGTTTCCAGAAATGATTATAAACTTGTAAGAAACCCTGGAAATAAAAGTAAATGGATTCGTACTACATTTCCTGCCGTTTTTTAATCCCAGACATTACCAGTGGAAAGCTGGTAAATGACTAGAAAACTGATAATATTTACAACTCCGGGCACTTTAGGGAGCGTTTTCACTTAAATTTGTTATCAAATGTTAGGAATTCATGTTTATACAGCCCAAAATTTTTGTAGAAAGTCTGTAAGGAATGACTATACTGCCTATGTTTACAATTGAGGCCGAACTTCTCTGGCGTCTTTTGTGTGAATCAGTTAAAATCCTTACGGTTCCAGGACTTACTTGTTACAAAACTCTCTAATTGTGGTAAAACTCTTAAAATACACAATTAGAGTTTCCAGAAATGATTATAAACTTGTAAGAAACCCTGGAAATAAAAGTAAATGGATTCGTACTACATTTCCTGCCGTTTTTTAATCCCAAACATTACCAGTGGAAAGCTGGTAAATGAATAGAAAACTGATAATATTTACAACTCCGGGCACTTTAGGGAGCGTTTTCACTTAAATTTGTTATCAAATATTAGGAATTCATGTTTATACAGCCCAAAATTTTTGTAGAAAGTCTGTAAGGAATGACTATACTGCCTATGTTTACAATTGAGGCCGAACTTCTCTGGCGTCTTTTGTGTGAATCAGTTAAAATCCTTACGGTTCCAGGACTTACTTGTTACAAAACCCTCTAATTGTGGTAAAACTCTTAAAATACGCAATTAGAGTTTCCAGAAATGATTATGTACTGGTAAGAAACCCTGGAAATAAAAGTAAATGGATTCGTACTACATTTCCTGCCGTTTTTTAATCCCAGACATTACCAGTGGAAAGCTGGTAAATGACTAGAAAACTGATAATATTTACAACTCCGGGCACTTTAGGGAGCGTTTTCACTTAAATTTGTTATCAAATGTTAGGAATTCATGTTTATACAGCCCAAAATTTTTGTAGAAAGTCTGTAAGGAATGACTATACTGCCTATGTTTACAATTGAGGCCGAACTTCTCTGGCGTCTTTTGTGTGAATCAGTTAAAATCCTTACGGTTCCAGTACTTACTTGTTACAAAACTCTCTAATTGTGGTAAAACTCTTAAAATACGCAATTAGAGTTTCCAGAAATGATTATGTACTTGTAAGAAACGCTTGAAATAAAAGTAAATGGATTCTTACTACATTTCCTGCCGTTTTTTAATCCCAGACATTGCCAGTGGAAAGCTGGTAAATGACCAGAAAACTGATAATATTTACAACTCCGGACACTTTAGGAAGCGTTTTCACTTGAATTTGCTTTCAAATGTTTGGAATTCATGTTTATACACCTCCAAATTTCTGTAGAAAGTCTGTAAGGAATCACTATACTGCCTATGTTTACAATTGAGGCCGAACTTCTCTGGCGTCTTTTGTGTGAATCAGTTAAAATCCTTACGGTTCCAGTACTTACTTGTTACAAAACCCTCTAATTGTGGTAAAACTCTTAAAATACGCAATTAGAGTTTCCAGAAATGATTATAAACTTGTAAGAAACCCTGGAAATAAAAGTAAATGGATTCGTACTACATTTCCTGCCGTTTTTTAATCCCAGACATTACCAGTGGAAAGCTGGTAAATGACTAGAAAACTGATAATATTTACAACTCCGGGCACTTTAGGGAGCGTTTTCACTTAAATTTGTTATCAAATGTTAGGAATTCATGTTTATACAGCCCAAAATTTTTGTAGAAAGTCTGTAAGGAATGACTATACTGCCTACGTTTACAATTGAGGCCGAACTTCTCTGGCGTCTTTTGTGTGAATCAGTTAAAATCCTTACGGTTCCAGTACTTACTTGTTACAAAACTCTCTAATTGTGGTAAAACTCTTAAAATACGCAATTAGAGTTTCCAGAAATGATTATGTACTTGTAAGAAACGCTTGAAATAAAAGTAAATGGATTCTTACTACATTTCCTGCCGTTTTTTAATCCCAGACATTGCCAGTGGAAAGCTGGTAAATGACCAGAAAACTGATAATATTTACAACTCCGGACACTTTAGGAAGCGTTTTCACTTGAATTTGCTTTCAAATGTTAGGAATTCATGTTTATACACCTCCAAATTTCTGTAGAAAGTCTGTAAGGAATCACTATACTGCCTATGTTTACAATTGAGGCCGAACTTCTCTGGCGTCTTTTGTGTGAATCAGTTAAAATCCTTACGGTTCCAGTACTTACTTGTTACAAAACCCTCTAATTGTGGTAAAACTCTTAAAATACGCAATTAGAGTTTCCAGAAATGATTATAAACTTGTAGGAAACCCTGGAAATAAAAGTAAATGGATTCGTACTACATTTCCTGCCGTTTTTTAATCCCAGACATTACCAGTGGAAAGCTGGTAAATGACTAGAAAACTGATAATATTTACAACTCCGGGCACTTTAGGGAGCGTTTTCACTTAAATTTGTTATCAAATGTTAGGAATTCATGTTTATACAGCCCAAAATTTTTGTAGAAAGTCTGTAAGGAATGACTATACTGCCTATGTTTACAATTGAGGCTGAACTTCTCTGGCGTCTTTTGTGTGAATCAGTTAAAATCCTTATGGTTCCAGTACTTACTTGTTACAAAACTCTCTAATTGTGGTAAAACTCTTAAAATACACAATTAGAGTTTCCAGAAATGATTATAAACTTGTAAGAAACCCTGGAAATAAAAGTAAATGGATTCGTACTACATTTCCTGCCGTTTTTTAATCCCAGACATTACCAGTGGAAAGCTGGTAAATGACTAGAAAACTGATAATATTTACAACTCCGGGCACTTTAGGGAGCGTTTTCACTTAAATTTGTTATCAAATGTTAGGAATTCATGTTTATACAGCCCAAAATTTTTGTAGAAAGTCTGTAAGGAATGACTATACTGCCTATGTTTACAATTGAGGCCGAACTTCTCTGGCGTCTTTTGTGTGAATCAGTTAAAATCCTTACGGTTCCAGGACTTACTTGTTACAAAACTCTCTAATTGTGGTAAAACTCTTAAAATACACAATTAGAGTTTCCAGAAATGATTATAAACTTGTAAGAAACCCTGGAAATAAAAGTAAATGGATTCGTACTACATTTCCTGCCGTTTTTTAATCCCAAACATTACCAGTGGAAAGCTGGTAAATGAATAGAAAACTGATAATATTTACAACTCCGGGCACTTTAGGGAGCGTTTTCACTTAAATTTGTTATCAAATATTAGGAATTCATGTTTATACACCTCAAAATTTCTGTAGAAAGTCTGTAAGGAATGACTATACTGCCTATGTTTACAATTGAGGCCGAACTTCTCTGGCGTCTTTTGTGTGAATCAGTTAAAATCCTTACGGTTCCAGTACTTACTTGTTACAAAACTCTCTAATTGTGGTAAAACTCTTAAAATAAGCAATTAGAGTTTCCAGAAATGATTATGTACTTGTAAGAAACGCTTGAAATAAAAGTAAATGGATTCTTACTACATTTCCTGCCGTTTTTTAATCCCAGACATTACCAGTGGAAAGCTGGTAAATGACTAGAAAACTGATAATATTTACAACTCAGGGCACTTTAGGGAGCGTTTTCACTTAAATTTGTTATCAAATGTTAGGAATTCATGTTTATACAGCCCAAAATTTTTGTAGAAAGTCTGTAAGGAATGACTATACTGCCTATGTTTACAATTGAGGCCGAACTTCTCTGGCGTCTTTTGTGTGAATCAGTTAAAATCCTTACGGTTCCAGGACTTACTTGTTACAAAACCCTCTAATTGTGGTAAAACTCTTAAAATACGCAATTAGAGTTTCCAGAAATGATTATGTACTGGTAAGAAACCCTGGAAATAAAAGTAAATGGATTCGTACTACATTTCCTGCCGTTTTTTAATCCCAGACATTACCAGTGGAAAGCTGGTAAATGACTAGAAAACTGATAATATTTACAACTCCGGGCACTTTAGGGAGCGTTTTCACTTAAATTTGTTATCAAATGTTAGGAATTCATGTTTATACAGCCCAAAATTTTTGTAGAAAGTCTGTAAGGAATGACTATACTGCCTATGTTTACAATTGAGGCCGAACTTCTCTGGCGTCTTTTGTGTGAATCAGTTAAAATCCTTACGGTTCCAGTACATACTTGTTACAAAACTCTCTAATTGTGGTAAAACTCTTAAAATACGCAATTAGAGTTTCCAGAAATGATTATGTACTTGTAAGAAACGCTTGAAATAAAAGTAAATGGATTCTTACTACATTTCCTGCCGTTTTTTAATCCCAGACATTGCCAGTGGAAAGCTGGTAAATGACCAGAAAACTGATAATATTTACAACTCCGGACACTTTAGGAAGCGTTTTCACTTGAATTTGCTTTCAAATGTTAGGAATTCATGTTTATACACCTCCAAATTTCTGTAGAAAGTCTGTAAGGAATCACTATACTGCCTATGTTTACAATTGAGGCCGAACTTCTTTGGCGTCTTTTGTGTGAATCAGTTAAAATCCTTACGGTTCCAGGACTTACTTGTTACAAAACCCTCTAATTGTGGTAAAACTCTTAAAATACGCAATTAGAGTTTCCAGAAATGATTATAAACTTGTAAGAAACCCTGGAAATAAAAGTAAATGGATTCGTACTACATTTCCTGCCGTTTTTTAATCCCAGACATTACCAGTGGAAAGCTGGTAAATGACTAGAAAACTGATAATATTTACAACTCCGGACACTTTAGGGAGCGTTTTCACTTAAATTTGTTATCAAATGTTAGGAATTCAGGTTTATACAGCCCAAAATTTTTGTAGAAAGTCTGTAAGGATTGACTATACTGCCTACGTTTACAATTGAGGCCGAACTTCTCTGGCGTCTTTTGTGTGAATCAGTTAAAATCCTTACGGTTCCAGTACTTACTTGTTACAAAACTCTCTAATTGTGGTAAAACTCTTAAAATACGCAATTAGAGTTTCCAGAAATGATTATGTACTTGTAAGAAACGCTTGAAATAAAAGTAAATGGATTCTTACTACATTTCCTGCCGTTTTTTAATCCCAGACATTGCCAGTGGAAAGCTGGTAAATGACCAGAAAACTGATAATATTTACAACTCCGGACACTTTAGGAAGCGTTTTCACTTGAATTTGCTTTCAAATGTTAGGAATTCATGTTTATACACCTCCAAAATTCTGTAGAAAGTCTGTAAGGAATCACTATACTGCCTATGTTTACAATTGAGGCCGAACTTCTCTGGCGTCTTTTGTGTGAATCAGTTAAAATCCTTACGGTTCCAGTACTTACTTGTTACAAAACCCTCTAATTGTGGTAAAACTCTTAAAATACGCAATTAGAGTTTCCAGAAATGATTATAAACTTGTAGGAAACCCTGGAAATAAAAGTAAATGGATTCGTACTACATTTCCTGCCGTTTTTTAATCCCAGACATTACCAGTGGAAAGCTGGTAAATGACTAGAAAACTGATAATATTTACAACTCCGGGCACTTTAGGGAGCGTTTTCACTTAAATTTGTTATCAAATGTTAGGAATTCATGTTTATACAGCCCAAAATTTTTGTAGAAAGTCTGTAAGGAATGACTATACTGCCTATGTTTACAATTGAGGCTGAACTTCTCTGGCGTCTTTTGTGTGAATCAGTTAAAATCCTTACGGTTCCAGTACTTACTTGTTACAAAACTCTCTAATTGTGGTAAAACTCTTAAAATACGCAATTAGAGTTTCCAGAAATGATTATAAACTTGTAAGAAACCCTGGAAATAAAAGTAAATGGATTCGTACTACATTTCCTGCCGTTTTTTAATCCCAGACATTACCAGTGGAAAGCTGGTAAATGACTAGAAAACTGATAATATTTACAACTCCGGGCACTTTAGGGAGCGTTTTCACTTAAATTTGTTATCAAATGTTAGGAATTCATGTTTATACAGCCCAAAATTTTTGTAGAAAGTCTGTAAGGAATGACTATACTGCCTATGTTTACAATTGAGGCCGAACTTCTCTGGCGTCTTTTGTGTGAATCAGTTAAAATCCTTACGGTTCCAGGACTTACTTGTTACAAAACTCTCTAATTGTGGTAAAACTCTTAAAATACACAATTAGAGTTTCCAGAAATGATTATAAACTTGTAAGAAACCCTGGAAATAAAAGTAAATGAATTCGTACTACATTTCCTGCCGTTTTTTAATCCCAAACATTACCAGTGGAAAGCTGGTAAATGAATAGAAAACTGATAATATTTACAACTCCGGGCACTTTAGGGAGCGTTTTCACTTAAATTTGTTATCAAATATTAGGAATTCATGTTTATACACCTCAAAATTTCTGTAGAAAGTCTGTAAGGAATGACTATACTGCCTATGTTTACAATTGAGGCCGAACTTCTCTGGCGTCTTTTGTGTGAATCAGTTAAAATCCTTACGGTTCCAGTACTTACTTGTTACAAAACTCTCTAATTGTGGTAAAACTCTTAAAATACGCAATTAGAGTTTCCAGAAATGATTATGTACTTGTAAGAAACCCTTGAAATAAAAGTAAATGGATTCGAAATACATTTCCTGCCGTTTTTTAATCCCAGACATTACCAGTGGAAAGCTGGTAAATGACCAGAAAACTGATAATATTTACAACTCCGGACACTTTAGGGAGCGTTTTCACTTAAATTTGTTATCAAATGTTAGGAATTCATGTTTATACAGCCCAAAATTTTTGTAGAAAGTCTGTAAGGAATGACTATACTGCCTATGTTTACAATTGAGGCTGAACTTCTCTGGCGTCTTTTGTGTGAATCAGTTAAAATCCTTACGGTTCCAGGACTTACTTGTTACAAAACTCTCTAATTGTGGTAAAACTCTTAAAATACACAATTAGAGTTTCCAGAAATGATTATAAACTTGTAAGAAACCCTGGAAATAAAAGTAAATGGATTCGTACTACATTTCCTGCCGTTTTTTAATCCCAGACATTACCAGTGGAAAGCTGGTAAATGACTAGAAAACTGATAATATTTACAACTCCGGGCACTTTAGGGAGCGTTTTCACTTAAATTTGTTATCAAATGTTAGGAATTCATGTTTATACAGCCCAAAATTTTTGTAGAAAGTCTGTAAGGAATGACTATACTGCCTATGTTTACAATTGAGGCCGAACTTCTCTGGCGTCTTTTGTGTGAATCAGTTAAAATCCTTACGGTTCCAGTACTTACTTGTTACAAAACTCTCTAATTGTGGTAAAACTCTTAAAATACGCAATTAGAGTTTCCAGAAATGATTATGTACTTGTAAGAAACCCTTGAAATAAAAGTAAATGGATTCGAAATACATTTCCTGCCGTTTTTTAATCCCAGACATTACCAGTGGAAAGCTGGTAAATGACTAGAAAACTGATAATATTTACAACTCCGGGCACTTTAGGGAGCGTTTTCACTTAAATTTGTTATCAAATGTTAGGAATTCATGTTTATACAGCCCAAAATTTTTGTAGAAAGTCTGTAAGGAATGACTATACTGCCTATGTTTACAATTGAGGCTGAACTTCTCTGGCGTCTTTTGTGTGAATCAGTTAAAATCCTTACGGTTCCAGGACTTACTTGTTACAAAACTCTCTAATTGTGGTAAAACTCTTAAAATACGCAATTAGAGTTTCCAGAAATGATTATGTACTTGTAAGAAACGCTTGAAATAAAAGTAAATGGATTCTTACTACATTTCCTGCCGTTTTTTAATCCCAGACATTGCCAGTGGAAAGCTGGTAAATGACCAGAAAACTGATAATATTTACAACTCCGGACACTTTAGGAAGCGTTTTCACTTGAATTTGCTTTCAAATGTTAGGAATTCATGTTTATACACCTCCAAATTTCTGTAGAAAGTCTGTAAGGAATCACTATACTGCCTATGTTTACAATTGAGGCCGAACTTCTTTGGCGTCTTTTGTGTGAATCAGTTAAAATCCTTACGGTTCCAGGACTTACTTGTTACAAAACCCTCTAATTGTGGTAAAACTCTTAAAATACGCAATTAGAGTTTCCAGAAATGATTATAAACTTGTAAGAAACCCTGGAAATAAAAGTAAATGGATTCGTACTACATTTCCTGCCGTTTTTTAATCCCAGACATTACCAGTGGAAAGCTGGTAAATGACTAGAAAACTGATAATATTTACAACTCCGGACACTTTAGGGAGCGTTTTCACTTAAATTTGTTATCAAATGTTAGGAATTCAGGTTTATACAGCCCAAAATTTTTGTAGAAAGTCTGTAAGGATTGACTATACTGCCTACGTTTACAATTGAGGCCGAACTTCTCTGGCGTCTTTTGTGTGAATCAGTTAAAATCCTTACGGTTCCAGTACTTACTTGTTACAAAACTCTCTAATTGTGGTAAAACTCTTAAAATACGCAATTAGAGTTTCCAGAAATGATTATGTACTTGTAAGAAACGCTTGAAATAAAAGTAAATGGATTCTTACTACATTTCCTGCCGTTTTTTAATCCCAGACATTGCCAGTGGAAAGCTGGTAAATGACCAGAAAACTGATAATATTTACAACTCCGGACACTTTAGGAAGCGTTTTCACTTGAATTTGCTTTCAAATGTTAGGAATTCATGTTTATACACCTCCAAAATTCTGTAGAAAGTCTGTAAGGAATCACTATACTGCCTATGTTTACAATTGAGGCCGAACTTCTCTGGCGTCTTTTGTGTGAATCAGTTAAAATCCTTACGGTTCCAGTACTTACTTGTTACAAAACCCTCTAATTGTGGTAAAACTCTTAAAATACGCAATTAGAGTTTCCAGAAATGATTATAAACTTGTAGGAAACCCTGGAAATAAAAGTAAATGGATTCGTACTACATTTCCTGCCGTTTTTTAATCCCAGACATTACCAGTGGAAAGCTGGTAAATGACTAGAAAACTGATAATATTTACAACTCCGGGCACTTTAGGGAGCGTTTTCACTTAAATTTGTTATCAAATGTTAGGAATTCATGTTTATACAGCCCAAAATTTTTGTAGAAAGTCTGTAAGGAATGACTATACTGCCTATGTTTACAATTGAGGCTGAACTTCTCTGGCGTCTTTTGTGTGAATCAGTTAAAATCCTTACGGTTCCAGTACTTACTTGTTACAAAACTCTCTAATTGTGGTAAAACTCTTAAAATACGCAATTAGAGTTTCCAGAAATGATTATAAACTTGTAAGAAACCCTGGAAATAAAAGTAAATGGATTCGTACTACATTTCCTGCCGTTTTTTAATCCCAGACATTACCAGTGGAAAGCTGGTAAATGACTAGAAAACTGATAATATTTACAACTCCGGGCACTTTAGGGAGCGTTTTCACTTAAATTTGTTATCAAATGTTAGGAATTCATGTTTATACAGCCCAAAATTTTTGTAGAAAGTCTGTAAGGAATGACTATACTGCCTATGTTTACAATTGAGGCCGAACTTCTCTGGCGTCTTTTGTGTGAATCAGTTAAAATCCTTACGGTTCCAGGACTTACTTGTTACAAAACTCTCTAATTGTGGTAAAACTCTTAAAATACACAATTAGAGTTTCCAGAAATGATTATAAACTTGTAAGAAACCCTGGAAATAAAAGTAAATGAATTCGTACTACATTTCCTGCCGTTTTTTAATCCCAAACATTACCAGTGGAAAGCTGGTAAATGAATAGAAAACTGATAATATTTACAACTCCGGGCACTTTAGGGAGCGTTTTCACTTAAATTTGTTATCAAATATTAGGAATTCATGTTTATACACCTCAAAATTTCTGTAGAAAGTCTGTAAGGAATGACTATACTGCCTATGTTTACAATTGAGGCCGAACTTCTCTGGCGTCTTTTGTGTGAATCAGTTAAAATCCTTACGGTTCCAGTACTTACTTGTTACAAAACTCTCTAATTGTGGTAAAACTCTTAAAATACGCAATTAGAGTTTCCAGAAATGATTATGTACTTGTAAGAAACCCTTGAAATAAAAGTAAATGGATTCGAAATACATTTCCTGCCGTTTTTTAATCCCAGACATTACCAGTGGAAAGCTGGTAAATGACCAGAAAACTGATAATATTTACAACTCCGGACACTTTAGGGAGCGTTTTCACTTAAATTTGTTATCAAATGTTAGGAATTCATGTTTATACAGCCCAAAATTTTTGTAGAAAGTCTGTAAGGAATGACTATACTGCCTATGTTTACAATTGAGGCTGAACTTCTCTGGCGTCTTTTGTGTGAATCAGTTAAAATCCTTACGGTTCCAGGACTTACTTGTTACAAAACTCTCTAATTGTGGTAAAACTCTTAAAATACACAATTAGAGTTTCCAGAAATGATTATAAACTTGTAAGAAACCCTGGAAATAAAAGTAAATGGATTCGTACTACATTTCCTGCCGTTTTTTAATCCCAGACATTACCAGTGGAAAGCTGGTAAATGACTAGAAAACTGATAATATTTACAACTCCGGGCACTTTAGGGAGCGTTTTCACTTAAATTTGTTATCAAATGTTAGGAATTCATGTTTATACAGCCCAAAATTTTTGTAGAAAGTCTGTAAGGAATGACTATACTGCCTATGTTTACAATTGAGGCCGAACTTCTCTGGCGTCTTTTGTGTGAATCAGTTAAAATCCTTACGGTTCCAGTACTTACTTGTTACAAAACTCTCTAATTGTGGTAAAACTCTTAAAATACGCAATTAGAGTTTCCAGAAATGATTATGTACTTGTAAGAAACCCTTGAAATAAAAGTAAATGGATTCGAAATACATTTCCTGCCGTTTTTTAATCCCAGACATTACCAGTGGAAAGCTGGTAAATGACTAGAAAACTGATAATATTTACAACTCCGGGCACTTTAGGGAGCGTTTTCACTTAAATTTGTTATCAAATGTTAGGAATTCATGTTTATACAGCCCAAAATTTTTGTAGAAAGTCTGTAAGGAATGACTATACTGCCTATGTTTACAATTGAGGCTGAACTTCTCTGGCGTCTTTTGTGTGAATCAGTTAAAATCCTTACGGTTCCAGGACTTACTTGTTACAAAACTCTCTAATTGTGGTAAAACTCTTAAAATACACAATTAGAGTTTCCAGAAATGATTATAAACTTGTAAGAAACCCTGGAAATAAAAGTAAATGGATTCGTGCTACATTTCCTGCCGTTTTTTAATCCCAGACATTACCAGTGGAAAGCTGGTAAATGACTAGAAAACTGATAATATTTACAACTCCGGGCACTTTAGGGAGCGTTTTCACTTGAATTTGCTTTCAAATGTTAGGAATTCATGTTTATACACCTCAAAATTTCTGTAGAAAGTCTGTAAGGAATCACTATACTGCCTATGTTTACAATTGAGGCCGAACTTCTCTGGCGTCTTTTGTGTGAATCAGTTAAAATCCTTACGGTTCCAGTACTTACTTGTTACAAAACTCTCTAATTGTGGTAAAACTCTTAAAATACGCAATTAGAGTTTCCAGAAATGATTATGTACTTGTAAGAAACGCTTGAAATAAAAGTAAATGGATTCTTACTACATTTCCTGCCGTTTTTTAATCCCAGACATTGCCAGTGGAAAGCTGGTAAATGACCAGAAAACTGATAATATTTACAACTCCGGACACTTTAGGAAGCGTTTTCACTTGAATTTGCTTTCAAATGTTAGGAATTCATGTTTATACACCTCCAAAATTCTGTAGAAAGTCTGTAAGGAATCACTATACTGCCTATGTTTACAATTGAGGCCGAACTTCTCTGGCGTCTTTTGTGTGAATCAGTTAAAATCCTTACGGTTCCAGTACTTACTTGTTACAAAACCCTCTAATTGTGGTAAAACTCTTAAAATACGCAATTAGAGTTTCCAGAAATGATTATAAACTTGTAGGAAACCCTGGAAATAAAAGTAAATGGATTCGTACTACATTTCCTGCCGTTTTTTAATCCCAGACATTACCAGTGGAAAGCTGGTAAATGACTAGAAAACTGATAATATTTACAACTCCGGGCACTTTAGGGAGCGTTTTCACTTAAATTTGTTATCAAATGTTAGGAATTCATGTTTATACAGCCCAAAATTTTTGTAGAAAGTCTGTAAGGAATGACTATACTGCCTATGTTTACAATTGAGGCTGAACTTCTCTGGCGTCTTTTGTGTGAATCAGTTAAAATCCTTACGGTTCCAGTACTTACTTGTTACAAAACTCTCTAATTGTGGTAAAACTCTTAAAATACACAATTAGAGTTTCCAGAAATGATTATAAACTTGTAAGAAACCCTGGAAATAAAAGTAAATGGATTCGTACTACATTTCCTGCCGTTTTTTAATCCCAGACATTACCAGTGGAAAGCTGGTAAATGACTAGAAAACTGATAATATTTACAACTCCGGGCACTTTAGGGAGCGTTTTCACTTAAATTTGTTATCAAATGTTAGGAATTCATGTTTATACAGCCCAAAATTTTTGTAGAAAGTCTGTAAGGAATGACTATACTGCCTATGTTTACAATTGAGGCCGAACTTCTCTGGCGTCTTTTGTGTGAATCAGTTAAAATCCTTACGGTTCCAGGACTTACTTGTTACAAAACTCTCTAATTGTGGTAAAACTCTTAAAATACACAATTAGAGTTTCCAGAAATGATTATGTACTGGTAAGAAACACTGGAAATAAAAGTAAATGGATTCGTACTACATTTCCTGCCGTTTTTTAATCCCAAACATTACCAGTGGAAAGCTGGTAAATGAATAGAAAACTGATAATATTTACAACTCCGGGCACTTTAGGGAGCGTTTTCACTTAAATTTGTTATCAAATATTAGGAATTCATGTTTATACACCTCAAAATTTCTGTAGAAAGTCTGTAAGGAATGACTATACTGCCTATGTTTACAATTGAGGCCGAACTTCTCTGGCGTCTTTTGTGTGAATCAGTTAAAATCCTTACGGTTCCAGTACTTACTTGTTACAAAACTCTCTAATTGTGGTAAAACTCTTAAAATACGCAATTAGAGTTTCCAGAAATGATTATGTACTTGTAAGAAACCCTTGAAATAAAAGTAAATGGATTCGAAATACATTTCCTGCCGTTTTTTAATCCCAGACATTACCAGTGGAAAGCTGGTAAATGACTAGAAAACTGATAATATTTACAACTCCGGACACTTTAGGGAGCGTTTTCACTTAAATTTGTTATCAAATGTTAGGAATTCATGTTTATACAGCCCAAAATTTTTGTAGAAAGTCTGTAAGGAATGACTATACTGCCTATGTTTACAATTGAGGCTGAACTTCTCTGGCGTCTTTTGTGTGAATCAGTTAAAATCCTTACGGTTCCAGGACTTACTTGTTACAAAACTCTCTAATTGTGGTAAAACTCTTAAAATACACAATTAGAGTTTCCAGAAATGATTATAAACTTGTAAGAAACCCTGGAAATAAAAGTAAATGGATTCGTACTACATTTCCTGCCGTTTTTTAATCCCAGACATTACCAGTGGAAAGCTGGTAAATGACTAGAAAACTGATAATATTTACAAGTCCGGGCACTTTAGGGAGCGTTTTCACTTAAATTTGTTATCAAATGTTAGGAATTCATGTTTATACAGCCCAAAATTTTTGTAGAAAGTCTGTAAGGAATGACTATACTGCCTATGTTTACAATTGAGGCCGAACTTCTCTGGCGTCTTTTGTGTGAATCAGTTAAAATCCTTACGGTTCCAGTACTTACTTGTTACAAAACTCTCTAATTGTGGTAAAACTCTTAAAATACGCAATTAGAGTTTCCAGAAATGATTATGTACTTGTAAGAAACCCTTGAAATAAAAGTAAATGGATTCGAAATACATTTCCTGCCGTTTTTTAATCCCAGACATTACCAGTGGAAAGCTGGTAAATGACTAGAAAACTGATAATATTTACAACTCCGGGCACTTTAGGGAGCGTTTTCACTTAAATTTGTTATCAAATGTTAGGAATTCATGTTTATACAGCCCAAAATTTTTGTAGAAAGTCTGTAAGGAATGACTATACTGCCTATGTTTACAATTGAGGCTGAACTTCTCTGGCGTCTTTTGTGTGAATCAGTTAAAATCCTTACGGTTCCAGGACTTACTTGTTACAAAACTCTCTA
Source organism: Myotis daubentonii (assembly GCF_963259705.1). Taxonomy (NCBI): domain Eukaryota; kingdom Metazoa; phylum Chordata; class Mammalia; order Chiroptera; family Vespertilionidae; genus Myotis; species Myotis daubentonii. The sequence goes on along the minus strand of NW_026775510.1, from coordinate 2,714 downwards.
ATTGTGGTAAAACTCTTAAAATACACAATTAGAGTTTCCAGAAATGATTATAAACTTGTAAGAAACCCTGGAAATAAAAGTAAATGGATTCGTGCTACATTTCCTGCCGTTTTTTAATCCCAGACATTACCAGTGGAAAGCTGGTAAATGACTAGAAAACTGATAATATTTACAACTCCGGGCACTTTAGGGAGCGTTTTCACTTGAATTTGCTTTCAAATGTTAGGAATTCATGTTTATACACCTCAAAATTTCTGTAGAAAGTCTGTAAGGAATCACTATACTGCCTATGTTTACAATTGAGGCCGAACTTCTCTGGCGTCTTTTGTGTGAATCAGTTAAAATCCTTACGGTTCCAGTACTTACTTGTTACAAAACTCTCTAATTGTGGTAAAACTCTTAAAATACGCAATTAGAGTTTCCAGAAATGATTATGTACTTGTAAGAAACGCTTGAAATAAAAGTAAATGGATTCTTACTACATTTCCTGCCGTTTTTTAATCCCAGACATTGCCAGTGGAAAGCTGGTAAATGACCAGAAAACTGATAATATTTACAACTCCGGACACTTTAGGAAGCGTTTTCACTTGAATTTGCTTTCAAATGTTAGGAATTCATGTTTATACACCTCCAAAATTCTGTAGAAAGTCTGTAAGGAATCACTATACTGCCTATGTTTACAATTGAGGCCGAACTTCTCTGGCGTCTTTTGTGTGAATCAGTTAAAATCCTTACGGTTCCAGTACTTACTTGTTACAAAACCCTCTAATTGTGGTAAAACTCTTAAAATACGCAATTAGAGTTTCCAGAAATGATTATAAACTTGTAGGAAACCCTGGAAATAAAAGTAAATGGATTCGTACTACATTTCCTGCCGTTTTTTAATCCCAGACATTACCAGTGGAAAGCTGGTAAATGACTAGAAAACTGATAATATTTACAACTCCGGGCACTTTAGGGAGCGTTTTCACTTAAATTTGTTATCAAATGTTAGGAATTCATGTTTATACAGCCCAAAATTTTTGTAGAAAGTCTGTAAGGAATGACTATACTGCCTATGTTTACAATTGAGGCTGAACTTCTCTGGCGTCTTTTGTGTGAATCAGTTAAAATCCTTACGGTTCCAGGACTTACTTGTTACAAAACTCTCTAATTGTGGTAAAACTCTTAAAATACACAATTAGAGTTTCCAGAAATGATTATAAACTTGTAAGAAACCCTGGAAATAAAAGTAAATGGATTCGTACTACATTTCCTGCCGTTTTTTAATCCCAGACATTACCAGTGGAAAGCTGGTAAATGACTAGAAAACTGATAATATTTACAACTCCGGGCACTTTAGGGAGCGTTTTCACTTAAATTTGTTATCAAATGTTAGGAATTCATGTTTATACAGCCCAAAATTTTTGTAGAAAGTCTGTAAGGAATGACTATACTGCCTATGTTTACAATTGAGGCCGAACTTCTCTGGCGTCTTTTGTGTGAATCAGTTAAAATCCTTACGGTTCCAGGACTTACTTGTTACAAAACTCTCTAATTGTGGTAAAACTCTTAAAATACACAATTAGAGTTTCCAGAAATGATTATAAACTTGTAAGAAACCCTGGAAATAAAAGTAAATGGATTCGTACTACATTTCCTGCCGTTTTTTAATCCCAAACATTACCAGTGGAAAGCTGGTAAATGAATAGAAAACTGATAATATTTACAACTCCGGGCACTTTAGGGAGCGTTTTCACTTAAATTTGTTATCAAATATTAGGAATTCATGTTTATACACCTCAAAATTTCTGTAGAAAGTCTGTAAGGAATGACTATACTGCCTATGTTTACAATTGAGGCCGAACTTCTCTGGCGTCTTTTGTGTGAATCAGTTAAAATCCTTACGGTTCCAGTACTTACTTGTTACAAAACTCTCTAATTGTGGTAAAACTCTTAAAATACGCAATTAGAGTTTCCAGAAATGATTATGTACTTGTAAGAAACCCTTGAAATAAAAGTAAATGGATTCGAAATACATTTCCTGCCGTTTTTTAATCCCAGACATTACCAGTGGAAAGCTGGTAAATGACTAGAAAACTGATAATATTTACAACTCCGGACACTTTAGGGAGCGTTTTCACTTAAATTTGTTATCAAATGTTAGGAATTCATGTTTATACAGCCCAAAATTTTTGTAGAAAGTCTGTAAGGAATGACTATACTGCCTATGTTTACAATTGAGGCTGAACTTCTCTGGCGTCTTTTGTGTGAATCAGTTAAAATCCTTACGGTTCCAGGACTTACTTGTTACAAAACTCTCTAATTGTGGTAAAACTCTTAAAATACACAATTAGAGTTTCCAGAAATGATTATAAACTTGTAAGAAACCCTGGAAATAAAAGTAAATGGATTCGTACTACATTTCCTGCCGTTTTTTAATCCCAGACATTACCAGTGGAAAGCTGGTAAATGACTAGAAAACTGATAATATTTACAAGTCCGGGCACTTTAGGGAGCGTTTTCACTTAAATTTGTTATCAAATGTTAGGAATTCATGTTTATACAGCCCAAAATTTTTGTAGAAAGTCTGTAAGGAATGACTATACTGCCTATGTTTACAATTGAGGCCGAACTTCTCTGGCGTCTTTTGTGTGAATCAGTTAAAATCCTTACGGTTCCAGTACTTACTTGTTACAAAACTCTCTAATTGTGGTAAAACTCTTAAAATACGC